>NW_025362191.1:0-8823 GCF_016433145.1 Gracilinanus agilis
AGCCAGGCACCAAGATACTACACAGATTTGGAACCCTGGGGCTCTAGGGTCAGTATCTCTGGAAGGATCACTGTGGGAGATGATTCTCCAAAGAATAATAAAAGTTGAAGATATTTTATACCTTTTGGGGAATGTGAAACAGCAAACATGCATTACCAGGTTGCAAGTAAACTTGGAAAAGAGGATGTAGCCAACAGTTGGGGTATAAAGAATACAAAATGAAAGGATCTAGTCAAGGGCTGGGCTACTTGGGAGAAGACTTTATTACAATATGAGAACCTAATAAGATAAAAAAGGGTACTTAACATTTGACTATATCCATTAGTTCCACACAAACATGGATAACCAAGCCCTTCAAGGTCTATTGTGCAGTCTGAAACAGGTGACTCTGGGACTTCCCTCAGGGTGAGTTCTCAGGGGTGAAATAGGTGAATGGGAATAACAAGTACACAGGGGTGCTAAATAAAAAAGAAACCACTCCCACAAACCCACTAGTGGTAAGACACACAACATAACCTTCACAAGGGATGTGGGAAATGGGTAATGGGCAAAGTACATGCTCAGGGCAAAGTACATGGCAGTTGACAGTTTACTGGTCACCAGCCTAGCCAGGGAAACTCATGTTTTGGAAGATATCTAACAGTGGGCTCTTTCTTCTGGTAGAGGAAGACACAGGAAGCAAACAAAACCAGTTTAATGTTTTCAGGATTAGGGAAGTGGGTAAGGTATATCTAAAACTCAGGGAAAAACCAACTGTCAAATAGAATCCTAAGGATTGAGATGGCTTTCTGATTCTCTGCTAAACTAGCTTCATTCAGGTAGACAACCTTGGCTGAATGCTAGAGAGGGTTGGGATATTGGGATTCTCACAATTGGTCCAGGTTGATCCTTTGATGACAGAGTACTGTCTTTGCTCAGCCAGTAATCCAATGAACACTGGGGAAGGAAGGCTATCTGCAAGCTGTCTGCCAGAATCAGACTATTCCCTCTACCTAGGTTTGCCTTGATAGGTGGTATCTCCAATCTTCTCCAAAAATCTCAATGATCCACAGCTTGTAGAGCCACAGCTGGTTGGAGGACAGCTCCAAAACCTCCTTTTTCCAGCACTGATGGTTCACTCTTCCCTCTCTTCTCCACCTGTGTTCTATAGAATATCCATGGCTGGTAGCCTATATTTTGCCCTTAGCCTGCCTGTTACCTATCCTAAATTTCTATCCTACCCTATAAATTACTCATAATAGGTGACAAGGACAAACTTGAAACTTGCAAAAAAAAAAAAAACCCAATTGACATCTCTAAAACAAGTTGAACGTTCATTTTTAAAAACTGAGAATCAGATTGTCTCCCTACCTTTCTTTCCTCCTCAAACTCATTAAGAAAGCAAACAATTTGATGTTGATTATATATGCACAGTCATGCAAAATATATTTCTCTATTACACATGTTGTGAAAGAACACACAGATAAAAAATAAAAAACAAGAAAAATAAAGAAGTATATTTTGATCTGCATTCAAACTACATCTCTTATTTCTCTAGGAATGGATAACATTTTTAATCACAATTCCTTCAGTTACAGATGCAGATTCTTGGATTACCGTATTTCTGAAAAAAAACTACGTCTTTACCATTCATAGTTGATCATTCTACAATATTGCCTTTATTTTTACCATGTTTTTCTAGTTTTATTCACTTCATTTTTCGTTAGTTTTTATAATAAGCCTTCTCAGGTTTTTCTGAAACCATCTTTCTTGTTATTTTTATAGCATCATAGCATTTCATCACAATCTTACACCACAACTGGTTCAACCATTCCTCAATTCATGAATATCTCATTTTCCAATTATTTGTCTCCATAATAAGAAATCCTATAAAGATGTTTCTACATCACTTTGAAAAGACTTTTTATTGCTTTGAAAAGACTTAGTAGTGGCACTGATAGTTCAAGAGGTATCAAAATTTTATAGCCCTATCAACATTAACTAAATATATTTTAGTCATCTTCCCAAACTCAGTCCTTGGTCCAAAACTACATTTGTCCTATGGTATATTTCATATTAATTAAGAATTAAATAGATACATCTATCTCAGATTTGAGAAGATCATTTTTTTGTAGGCTTTTCGGTGCTTCAGTGGATAGAGCATTTGGCCTAGTCAGGAAAACCCTAGTTCAAATCTAGCCTCAGAAAATTACTAGCTATGAAACCATAAATAATACATTTTAACACTATTTCAGTTTTCTCAGGTATAAAATGAGGTCAAAAATAGCACTTACCTCATAAGGTGGCTATGAGGACCAAAATAGGATAATATTTGTAAAGTGCTTAGCATATTGCTTGGCATATAGTTGTTCATTCCTCATTTCTGAAGAGGATCAGTGATATGGAATGATATCCTGATTAACTCATGAAATGAATTTAAGTAAGATAGAATTGCATAGTCATGGAAACCTAGTGGCAAGAAAAAGAAAAAAGTAAAGACAATTGGCAATGACCTTGGCATGGTTGATATCTGACCAAGCTCTAGGCACACTAGAGTGCCTAGTTCAGTCACTTTCATGGCATTTGAACAAATTATTCTCATATGCCTATTTCATTGGTGAAATACTTGACATGCTTAGGGAAGATATTCTAAATCACTGATAAGTTTAAAAATTTTCATTTGCCCTCACCCTATTTTAGTATATATAGTGAGATGCTTTAATCAGGATGTGGCTTTTATATATGCTATAGCTTCTTGGATCCACAGTTGAGAGTTGAGTGAAAAGTAGACATCAAAGGAGAATAAGAAGTCTTGAAAAGGGCTTGGAACACCTTTACACATGAGTGGTTTTAATGTTCCTTGAATATCCCATAGATCTCCTAAAATATAGTAGGCTCTCCATAAATGCTTGTTCCCTTTGCTCCTAATTTTTAGAAATGAATTCGTTTCATTATGCAGAATAGGACACTGTGATGCAAAGGGGGGAAATGATTTTTCTCACTGTCTCACATAGTCATTTACTTAGAAAGGATTGGAAAGAATTGGAAATTATTTTTTCTCTTTCCAAATCCATTCCTATATAAAATAAATATAGATCGCCAGTATGAGATGACCTATAAAAAGACATAGCTATGAAATCACTGGAAGGAAGCAAAAGTTTCCCCAAAAGCTATTGGAATCTTGAATAAAAGATAATGATGAGAGAGAAAAAAAAGAGAAAACTTAGCCAAGTATATAACAACAAAGGACAGACAATGGTGATTCCTGTGGAAAATAAGAGTATGGAATTGAAAATAACTTAAATTTAGAAGAGACCCATGATCAGAAGCCTCAATTCAAAACAACAATAACAACAAAAACCTTCCACACTTTTAACTCTAATCCACAACAAAATTTTATATATACACACACAATTATGTTAAATTATGTTGTTGATCTTTTCCCTTTTGTTTTGTTTTGTTTTCTTTATAGATTTGTCCTTGGGAGACAAATTGAATTAATAGTTTTCAGTGAAACATTAATTTATATGGTACTCTCATTTCCTTCAATAGTTCTTCACATGGCATGGTTTTGAGGTACTCCTTCATATTGGTTGCTCTAGAGTTTATCAATATGGTTCTTAAGATTCAATGACAGAACCAATCATATTTAAGATGTTAAATGATTAAAACAGTGTACATCAATATTATTAGCTTTTAATTTATACACAGTATGCTTCTCAATGCATGTTATGATTGCATTAGCTTTCTTGAGATAGTTAGATGACACATACTCTGCTAGAACTGGAGTAAGACCTAAGTACAAATTCAATCTCAGACTGAGGTAAAGGGTCTGCAGGACACTGAGTAAGTCATTGAACTTCTCCATTTTCCAAAATCTAAATATGAAAAGCATACCATCTATATCATACAGCAGTAATTATCAAAACTATCTGGTACTGTCAGAGAGAAAGAAAAATAGATCAATGTGGATCCCAACTAAACTGAGGATTTAGGGAGGAAGATAAGTAAGAAGTAGAAAGAATAAAGGAAGAGTTAAAAAAACAAATCTGTCTGCTTTGTAGTTGTATTCAGGGACAGTCTCATTCAACAAACTTCTTTTGAAAATTTGTAGTAGAATCACTAGCATATCCTCTACATGTATAAAATCAAACCATGAACCAAACTTTTATGTTCATGGAGATTAATCTACAGACTTTGAAAAACATTTTCTTTTTAGTCCTATAATATAATAGATAACTTGCAGTGAAAGTACACTAAAACAAACAAAAAAACCCTTCTTTTAATGGAACAGGAACACAGTTACTGATTCTAAGTGAACACACAAGCAGATTAAATTTGCTTTAAAAAAAAAGCTAAAAATACTCTAAGTAATGTCCTTAGGCAGAAAATAAAAGAACAATTATAGTTTATCAAGAATGCCTTTCTCTGTCTGGCAGGCTTTGAAACAACTTAAAGTTAGTAATTCAGGATAAAGACAATATAAATGTTTCAGATTTCTATGGAAGAATAATTTCTCTTGTCTAGAAGGGACTAATTGCTTACATTTTAGTTTTTCTAAAGAGGATTCACACTGAGAAGGCAACTTATTGTGTCAACATGGAATCTAGAAGCCCCTAAATCTCCAGTTTAGTTAGCTTGAGCTTAGTGAGATTCCATGTTGACAATAATCATGCTTTTCTTGACAGAAGATGATGTTTGGAACTTGAATCTGGGAGACCAAATAGACAAGAATCTAGACCGAGCTGTTAAAATTGTTTTTGAAGTCAGTTTTGAATGCTAACTGTAGGAAAATATAAGTAAGGTAATGAGGTCAACAGGGATATTACAATAAACTACGTGTTTTGTGGGAACACACTTTAGGATTTATGAGAGACTGGATCAGGGTGAAGATACCAGAGTTTTACTGGATCTCCACAGGAATGGCAGTTGATCTTAACTGTCACCCAGCTTCCACTAGACCAGAGTATACTAACAGGCTAACAAGGTAAAAGGGACTTAACAGCTTTAATTATGTTAGACTAAAAGGTGGGAAAGGATTTCTATACTTAAAATCTAAGGGATAAAACCACAGGGCAATGGGAGGACTTATTCTACTCTTATCTAAGTGATCTAAACTAACAGGGCCCAAGGAACTATAAATGAAGTCTCTGGGTTTCTGCCTCAAACCTGGAACCTGCCAGGCTTGAGTACAGCTAGGGCTTTTGTGGCTTTGGGATTCTCACTGCAATCCACTGATGATCTCTGGATGCCAGGAGCTAATGTTGTCTCAGGAACCAAATAGTAAGGGTTTTACTTGAAGCACTGTCCGCCAGAACTCAAACTACACCTCTTCTCTTCGCTCTGTAGATCTTGTCCTTTTTCTAGATGACACACCACACAGGATCCCAGGGGAAATCAGGAAGTAGGGTGTCCTTTGCTCTGAGGTCTCCCAAGCTGGCAACAGTTTTGCCCACCACTAATGGAGTCCACACTCAGAGCACAGATAGACTTCCTCCTCCTTCATTCCAACCTGGAATTCCCAGCTCCAGCTCCTTCCTGCTAGGTACATCTTAATTCCTAATAACTAGCTAATCTCATCTTACTCATAACATAACAGACAAGAACATTTCATACACACCTAGACTTTGTTTTGCCCTGATATCCATAAATTGAGTTTTATTCCTTTGACTTAATGAAATATGAATTGTGTCCCCTTTTAAAATTTAAAGTACTCCTGCATAACACTCTCACTACTAGCAATATATAAGTATATTTAAATGCATCATACACTTTCTTGATAAAAGTGCTTGAGGGGAAAATTGCAGAGGGAGTATGAAGACTTCTAAACCTATAGAGATTAAGGGATATTTGGTAGGATTACTAAAGGGAAAAGGACACTAAGAGGGTTAATTAATACGGTGCCCAAACCATAACTTTTTCCTAGATTCTGTCTTGCCTTTGTAGTAGGTAAACAATAACACAGGGAGTTTTGTAGAGGAAGAAGGGAATGAAGGGGTAAAGTGGGTTAACTGCCTGACCCAAAATAACACACTGGGAAATCTCACCCACATCCACAAACACAGGACTTGGGGTATGAGTAGTGACAGTTGAGATGAGCTCCAGAACAACTCTCCCAGGGATTCCAATTAAACTATAGTGGGCCATCTAGGTTGTGGAGAAGGAACAAAAGGAAGTTATAAAACACAGTTTAATGATGATGGAAAGGTAAGGATTGAGGGAGAGCTTTTGACTAATATAAGAATGAGAGCCAAGCCAACTGTCAGTTCAGAATGGGGTTTGGCTAACTTCTCTCTAGATATGGCACAGACAGATAGACAGACAGACTGGCTGGACAAAAAGGTGTCTGCTAAAGGGCTTCTGGAGACCTGGGTATTCTTTCACAACAGCAGATACTAATCCAATTTGAATCCTTGATGGAATAGGTACTAGAACAAGTCCTTGGTCAGCTATTAAATCCACAGAACTAGGAAGTTAGGCTCTCTGCACTTGGTCCACCCAAGAGCAGTGATTTCATCTTTCTGCAACCTAGACACTTGCTTGGTGTTAACACCCAAGATCTCCAAAGGGTTTCAGGTAACAGACAGTAGCAAGATCCAGCTGCAAAAGCTCAGCTCCTTCTTCCAGCTTTGCCAGTTCCAACCAACCTCCTCTTCAAATTTGCTGCTGCATTCCTTCTAAGAATGTCAACATCAGCCAGCCAGCTCTCTGTCTTTTTTCTACTCACATATTCTTAACTATCAATTATAAATTACCTATAACACCTTTAAGAAATCAGTATGAATTTAGAGATAATAAGGGAGTAACTAATTACCATCTAGTTAACTGACTAAGGATATCCTGCTTATATCTATCCTATTTATTTTATTTTCTTTATATTCTTTTCCCCCTTATTTTTCCCCATGAAATTCATCCTTTATCCTGATTTTGTTATTTCTTTTGAGGGAAATGCCATCCTTCTAAGTCCCTTGCACTTTACTCTTCTCATTCTAAGAATCATTTTTCCACTCTCACTTTAAGTGCCTTATCAAAATGGATCTCATAAATAAAAACATAGCTTTTTAAAATTAAAAAAATTTGAATAATATATTTAAGGAACTTCAAATTAATTTCATTGTTTTATATCATTGTTTTATATCTCTTTATAATTGTATATTCTCTATGTGTAATCTTATTAGATAATCAGTATTTTAACAATAGATTATAACCATAAGAAATTTAATGTAAGGAATAATTCCAATTGTTAATTACATGTGATAATCAGTAATCAATAGTTAGAATATGCTTAAAATTAATAATACAATTACCTTTAGATATCGTTGCCAAGGAAGTTTTATGCATATCTTCAGGGTCTTGGAATGTATACAGATGTTTCTCAGGCTGTTTTCTCATTTGTCTCTGAAGCTACAGAATAACCTTGGTTAATTTCATTATTACCATATATCTAATGGAAGGCTGTGCAATCTATCTTTTAGAAAGGAGATATGACAAGACCTAATCTTCTTTCCAAGAGAGTGTCCAGCCTTCACAAGAAAAATATCATTTGTCTTGCTCCAAGGGAAGATAACCTTCTTGACAAGAGAGACCCCAGTGGTTTAGGGTCTCTCTGGCTACTGGAAAGTCTGTAGACGATGGATTTATGTGAAATTTTCATTCCCAATAAATTCTGTTTCACTCAGAAGTTTAATCCCAGTATTTTTATTTTATATTTGTGATGCAAAAATAAGCTTCTTGAGACCAGGAACTCTTATATTTTTTCTCTTTTTTATCCCCAGGACATAGTACTGAGTTGGCACAGAGTTAATATATAATAAATGCTTGTTGAGGTTGTTGAGCTTGTTGAGCTAAGTGGCTTAATGGATTGAGAGCCAAGACTAGAGACAGGAGGTTTGCGGTTCAAATCTAACCTCAGACACTTCCTAGCTGTGTGACTTTGCAAGTCACTTAGCCCACATTGCCTTGCCCTTACCTCTCTTCTGCCTTAGAACTGATGAACAGTATTGATTCTAAGATGGAAGTAAGAGTTTTAAAAAAATGAATACTTGTCAAATGATTTATTAAAATATTGTTGATTCTATCTCATTAGAAGAGATTCTGACAATTTCTTTTAACTTTCACTACAAGCACTCTAAAGTAGGCCTTCATCAACTCACACTTGAATTTTTACAATAGCCTCCTAATTGATCTCTTTGCATCTAGTGTCTCCTCTCTCAAATTCATCCTTTCTGCCATTGCCAAAGTAATATTCTCAAAAGACTCTGCTATTCAAAAAATTCTAATCACTCTCTATCATCTCTAAGATCAACATTTAACTACTCCAATGGCATTTAAAATCACTAATAGTGTGGTTCTACTTAGTTAGTTATTCTTGTTGATTCCCTAGGAGCATAGGGCTGCAACCATCTCATGGCAACGGACTCTGTTCTGGGCAACTTCCCCCAGCTGGGCTCATGTCATTCCAATGGTCTTTGTTTCATTTTCCGCAGATCTTCACCAGGTCTGTTTTGGCCTTTCGACTTTCCTCTTCCCTAGAGGGTTCCAGTTCAATGCTTGTCTGGCAACGTTGTCTTCTGGTTTTCGTAGCGTATGTCCTATCCATCTCCACTTACGTTTCTTTATGTCCTGACTGATGGGACACTGAATTGTTCTTTCCCAGAGTCTGGCATTGGAGATCTTTTCAGGCCATCTGATGTTCAAGATGTGAAGTAGGCATCTGTTAACAAAGACTTGGAGTTTGTTGGTGTTGACATTCGTCACTCTCCAGCTTTCTGATCCATATAGGAGGACGGCCTTTACATTGGTGTTGAAGATTCGGAGCTTAGTGACGAGGGATAGTGTTCTGGA
>NW_025362192.1:0-1315 GCF_016433145.1 Gracilinanus agilis
CTAAGGGAATTCTGTTTACAGCTTCTCCCCTTTCCAAACCAACCCCAATAAAGCTGCTGAAACAATCTTCCTAAAACATGTCAGACTATTTTATTTCCCTGCTCAAATACTTTTAGTCACTCTACTTGCCTCCAGAACAAAAAATAAGAACTTGCCAGCTTGGTATCTAAAGCCTTTCAGTACAACTCCAATCTACCTTTTCAGGATTTATACATTACTCCCCTTTGTATGCTGTATTTCAGTCAATTTGATCTACTTGCTGGTCTTTGAATCTGCCTTTTCATTTCCTATTTCTATATCACTTGCTGGACTTTGGCTTTCCATCTCCTATTTCTACATCTCTTCATTGACTATCTCTTATCCTTTGGATATATTCTAGAATGACTTCTGTCACTTAAAGTGCCCGGCTTTGTTCAAGACTCAATACATGTGCCATCTCCTCTGGGAAGATTTTCTTGAAACTACTTGTTATTAGTACTCTGTCCTTCCTCATATAGTTTATATATATTTATCTGTTTTGATGTCATATGCCCCAATAGAATATAAACTTCTTGAGGGCAGACTGATTTGTTTTTGTCTTTTATCATCCAGATCTATTATATCTATTACCTGGAATATAATAGGTGCTTGCTTTAAAAATGCTTGTCAGGGGCAGCTGGGTAGTTCATTGGATTGAGAGCCAGGCCTAGAGACAGGAGGTCCTAGGATCAAAGCCGGCCTCAGACACTTCCCAGCTTTGTGACCCTGGGCAAGTCACTTGACCCCCATTGCCCACCCTTACCACTCTTCCACCCATGAGCCAATATACAGAAGTTAAGGGTTTAAAAAAATTTTTTTAAATGCTTGTCAGCTTAGATTCAATTGAATCATAGTTATTGAAGTTATAAGTAAGGAAAAACTGAACCAAATAAAACAGAATTCATTGAAATAAAAGATTTTATAAAAACGTATAATATGAAGCGACTGGGTTGTTCAGTGGATAGAGAGCCAGACCTAGAAAGAGGTCCTAGGTCCTAGGTTCAGATCTGATCTTAGATTCTTCCTAGCTGTGTAGCCCTGGGCAAGTCACTTAATCCCAATTTTTCAGTCCTTACCACTCTGCCTTGGAACTGATACTTAATATCAGTTCTAAGATGGAAGGTAAAAGTTTTTAAAAAATAAAAAAGGAGGGTTCCGGGTTAAGATGGCGGCAGAGTAAGAAGCAGCTCTAAACCTCTCCTGACCGAAACACACAAAACTCCTCAAGGGGACATAAAAACAAGTCCAGACGAACTGAGGAACCCCACAACAGGGCACAGCGTGGAAGGTACGTGGA
>NW_025362193.1:0-3095 GCF_016433145.1 Gracilinanus agilis
CTTGAATGACTCTAATAATTCTACGACAATGATTCTTTGATCTATGCTGATATAAAAGGCATATGAGGAGTTTGGGCTAAATCTGTCCTGACTCCCAGATATATTCCCCAAACCGTTCTGTCTTAAAATATTTAATTCCTGATATGAACTTGTTTTCTGGGAATTTGCCTCTCTGACCTAAATCAATCAATCAACAAATATTTATGGCTGCCTGCTACTCTAGCACAAGCCTCTGGGCTAGGTGCTAAAAGTGGAGCTCAGGGGAAAAAAATACTGCTTATTTAGGATATCACTTTATTCCATTCTAGTTATCTGAGATTGTGCTGCAGTTGACTATAATACAAAAAAAAAAAAAAAAGAAGAAGAAGAAGATTGACATCATTTTATTCCTATGTGAACTATTTTATTGATAGCTCAAAATCGCTTGCTTTCATCAAAATAAGCAGCTGGCTCCTTTTGTTTTGCAAACCTGGGTAAGATTGCAGCTAGACAAGGTCTTTTTCTGCCTAGCAACTGATACACATAAAAATCTCTTTGTCATTGGCCCTCTCTCCATTTGGAACCCAGCATGAGCTCACTGATCTTAATTTTAGCTGCTGGATTGCATCACTGAATACCAACAAGAGAGGGGAAAGAATAGAATGGAATGAAAAACACACAGTTATGTATGCAGCTTATGTACATTTCCCTGCTGAGTTAATACAGGTCCTTTGCAACTCTCAGATTTCCAAGAGTCTCTGGGCTCTAGAAGAAATTCATGAGTCCGACAGGGGGTTGGGCTGGAAGATCTGTAATATCCATCCCAACTTGAGGATTCTGGGAGTCTCTGATTCCAAGGTCAATTCCACAAGCACGAATTAAAGGCCTACTATGTGCAATGGATTCTGCAAGGAGCTGGGTCAGATGAAAAATCTAGGCAGAACACGGCCCTGGATCTTGCTGAGAGAAAAGAATCTGGTAAAGAGTTAGGATGTACATTTGGAAGAAAAAAAAAACATTTAATGTAAATATGTTTAATTCTCAAAGCAGCTTCTGTTACTGTGTAATGTGTGATTTGTAAAACTAAAGTTAAAAAAAGTTCTTGGTACATGCATATGTCCTCGTTAAATCTTTAGAAAACTATTCCATTGCAAAGCAAATTCTAGGAAAAGGCCCTATCAAGGATGTAATAGATTTACCCCAGTTTTGGTAGTTTTGGTAAGCTCCTTGAAGGCAGGTAGGCTCCTCGTTTTGTTGTTGTTGTTATATCTCTAGTGTCTAGTATAGTGCCTGAGAGTAGTAAGTGCTTAATAAAATGCTTATTGAATTGAAAGCACCACAGGGTGAAGGAGGAAAATAACACCTCTGAAGTCTTTTTCAAGTGGGGTGCCTAATCGTGGTGTGCTAGGAAAACCTAAAGAGAGAGAGGTCATTGAAGGATTTTTTTTTATAAAAGCAACCAGAAGAAAGGCCAGAAAGGATCACAAACTAGCAGGACAGTTTTGAAAGTAATATATGAAATCTGGCCTCAGACATTTCCTAACTGTGTGACCTTGGGCAAGTCACTTAACCTCCATTGCCTAGCCCTTAATGATCTTCTGCCTTGGAACCAATACACAGAATTAATTCTAAAACAGAAGGGAAGGATTTTTTTTAAAAAGTTACATGTGAAATTCATTACATATTTAATAAGAAAATCAAGCTGTGTTGTTCTCTTTTTCAATATATAGAAAATATTCATTTTATTCTGTTTTTAAATTCAGTTTATCAAATAGCTTCCCTGAGTACCATTATCTCACGTAGTGCCAGATTATGAGTGAGACTTGTAATGAGTAATTTATAGAATAGAATAGAAATTTAAGTCACTCATTACAGACTATATATTATCAAGACCACAAACAAGGTCCCATTAGAGCAGAAATTCTTAATTCTTTTTGTGGAATGGACTCCTTTGGCGTTCTACTGAAGCCCATGAACCCCTTCTCAAAATTATGTTTTTAAATGAATAAAATAAATTGGATTACAAAGGAAATCAATTATATGGAAATTCAAGTGTCAAAATATTTTCTTCAACCAAAAAAGTACACAGAACCCAGGTTAAGACTTCTGGTCTTAGGAAAAATTATTGTTCTTATCATTAGTTTTATATTATTATATAACTATATATATTATATAACTATAGACTTCATGTGTGTGCTTTAGAAAAAGTTTGTCAAAGTACTTTTGCTTATCTCATTTTTAGCTTCATATTCAGAGGCAATGAAGGCTTTGAGGATGGAGGGATTGGGGGGCAGGCGTCCGAGGTCACAAAGTGGACATAAAATTACCATAATTCAGATTCACTGATACCAGGCCAATGATTTTGAGTCTAGTCCTCCATTGCAAAATACTCCTTTCTTTACTCTCCAACACCCTCGTTCTATTTATTCTGAGACTGAAGTTATTTCCACTTTGAAAACAGAATCACCCAGCTGTTGCCAGCAATGCTTTGCCCAGGTGCCAAGTAAGACAATTCCGTGTCTGAGGGAGGGGTAAGAATGCATGGTTCTACCCCCAGGGCCATTCCCAAAGTGGACACAAAGTACCCTTTACCAACCTCCACACTACATAGTCAGAAGGAATGTACCAAGGGCATGGAAACTCACAGGAAGGGTCCAGTACATTCTCCTTCCTGCATAAACCCAGGAGGACTCCCACCACAGGATTATACAAGAGTAGTTCTAAAACACAAATCTTGCGGAAGAGGTCTTAAAACAGACATTAAAAACAAGTTTTTAAATGAAATGTCTAATGATAATGACCATCCTTGCTCCTAAAAAACTGATAAACTGCATCCTCCCTGTTCATGGCAGAGGTGGGAACTTAGTGTGGAGTCTCGTATATACTGACATATAATTCAGTGGTTGTTTTGATGAAATGTTGTGGAGGTTTTTTGTTCTCTTTAAAAATCTTACTCATGGGGGCAAATGTAATATTATGCTGGGTGTCTTCCTCATCTCCTTTTTGGAGAGGAAAGAAGGAAGGGGAAAAGGAAGGAAAAGAAGGCTAGGAAAGAAGGAAAAGGAAGGAGGGAAGGAAGGAAGGAAGGAAGGAAGGAAGGAAGGAAGGAAGGAAGG
>NW_025362194.1:0-6287 GCF_016433145.1 Gracilinanus agilis
AGAATAATCAAGTATCATGTGTTGACTTCTCCAGAATCATAAACAACCAAGGTTTATTGAATACCAATTTCATACAGAATGTTACACAAAGGATTTCTTTTACATAATCTAGAACCAATAAGGGAATCCATCATAAGGAAGAAGTTACACTATTAGACAATGTACATGGTGTTTTTATCTTTTTTTCTTTCGTGCTTTCATGTTTAAGAAACACTAAGTTTCCATTTCTTTGTATGTTCTTTTTTTACCACATCACTAATTAACATTTACCAAGTCTCTAATGTGCTTCTGAATTAGGAAGAGAAGTAAAGAAAACAGAAAAGAAGCAGATAAGAAGTAGAAGGAAGATGAGGGGAATGAAACTGAGGTATCAAAAATTATAGATATACAAATTATAAATACATGCATTTCAAATATTCATGTTACTAGTGACCAGGCTAGACCTAAATCATTTAGGAAAAACAGGAGACCTCAATGAATATTATTTGCTTTGGTCATTAATCCTATGCTAAAAAGTAAAAATGTACTTGACCTTATCTGACAAGATTATGAGAAGAAAAATTGTGAAGGACACTATATTTGGAATCAGAAAGATCTGTGTTTATATGCTGTCTCTTACATAGTGAAGTGTGGGAATCTAGGCAAGTCACAATCTTTGGCAATCTGTTTTCTCATTTGTAAGATGGGGAGGTTGGACTAGATGATCTCTAATGTCCATTCCAATTCTAAATCTATTATTCTATTAACCTAAGACAAACTTAAGACATTTAAAAAAGACATTTTATTATGTCTTTTTAAAAGACATATTATTAAATAAGACATTTAAATGAGGCATTTTAAAATATCCATATCAATATACCTTTATAAATAAAAATGATACTTCTGATTTTTAATATTTCTTTTAAGATAGAATTTTAGAAAATAATGGCTTGTATTTTCCTCATTCACATTAGCCAGCCAATTCCTATTATGTAAAAAATGAAGGATCAATAAACTCTTCCAGTGATCTCACATTTGGATAACTGGAATTCTCTTTTGCTCATCTAAATGGTACATTGGAGAAGTTAAGAGTTAAAATAAAAAAAGTAAAAAAAAACAAAAAAAAAACCACCCTTACCACTCTTCCACCTATGAGCCAATACACAGAAGTTAAGGGTTTAAAAAAAAGTAGATGGCACAGTGGATAAGAAGACCTGACTTCAAATTCAGCCTCAGACACTTATTATTGTATGACCCTGGACAAGTCATTTAATTTCTGATTACCTCATTTTTCTCATTTTTAAAATGGGGTCAATAATAAATAATACCTACTTCCCAGGATTGTGAGGATAAGAGAAAATATTTGCAAAGCATCTAGCACAATGCCTAGCACATAGTAAGCATTTAATAAATGTTTAATTATTAAGATCTGTCCTTCCTTCCTTCCTTCATTCCTTCCTAAATCAATGGGATAAGGGGGCAGCTGGGTGGCTCAGTGGATTGAGAGTCAAAAATGGGAGGTCCTGGGTTCAAATCTGGTCTCAGACACTTCCTATCTGTGTGACTCTGGGCAAGTTGCTTGACCCCCATTACCTAGCCCTTACCGCTCTTCTGCCTTGGAACCAATACATAGCATTGATTCTAAGAAAGAAGGTAAGGGTTTAAAAAAAAAGGAAACTAAATTTACTGAAATAAAAATGTAGTTCTTCCCAGCTAGGTTCATGGACTCCCTGCAGTCTATTCAGGTTTCCTTTAGGAGTTGTAGAGCCTGAGTTAAGAGCCTCTGATTCAGATGAATATTTTCTAATCTCAGGAGAATGTTCTTTCTACTATATCACATAATATGTTTTAAGTATGTGATACTTTATGGCATCCGAATTCTTTGAATATAAGTTATCCACATAATATGTTATGTATATATTTGTGCATGTATATATGGACATGTGTATGCATCTATACACACATGTATATATATAAATACACACATATACACTATCTGTGTGTGTATATACTAGAATATCCAGTTAACCATGTAATGCAGGTTGCAGCAAAAGCTCTTGCTTTTGCAAACCAACTGTAGCAGCCCTGACAGTTGGAAAGAACGGAATGTTGACCTGAGTCTCACGGCAAAAACCGTTGGACCCTGGGAGTATAAATATTTCTGCAGAACCAACTGAAGGAACTTTTTGCTTTTTGGGCTTTGCCTGATTTCCCTTGACCTCTCCCTTGACATCCTGCTATTCCCTGGATTTCCCTATTGGGCCCTGGGAGGAGGGTATTTTGGTGGGTGGAGATCGTGGGAATTCCCTTCTGTAGGCAGGCAAGGACTATCTAAAACCAAGCCATCACCTTATCTAATAATCTGCTGAACCTTATTACTTCAGGGCAGTGAAATTATCCCTGGCTGAGGGAGCCGGCTTCCCTCAGTCTGACCCCCTTCTTCTGTGACCCTTCCCCAGCAGCAGCTTCTCCCCTAGCAGCAGTTACCAGACCTCAACCCCTTTTCCCCTCAGCTTACCCTTGGCATTAATAACCCCCTTGGCTTTATACAAAGAGTTTCTGGTGAATCATTGTACTGAGCACTATTAGGGCAAAGCCTGAAGAAGGAAAGGAATTATTTCTTTTTATTTCTTGAGGGCTAAACCAGGCATCTATCTTGGGCAGGAAATGGCCAGCTTTCACTTCCTGTAGGTTTCGGTTTTCACCAGCAGGGAGGGGCTCTTTACTCCTCCCCTCAAGGGAGCTTAGAATAACAGCAGGAGGCTGAATAAACCCTTCAACTGAGCTCTCACAATTTCTGACTGACCTTAAATTACTCTGAATAAAGAAATAGCCTTCCTGCCTGAAAGACCCAACTGACACCACCCAGTGCCCTTCAATACTAGCCTCATTGATTAGCAGCCCTTCATATACTTCCCTTTTATTCCATAACAACCAGAAAACCTTATCCTATTCCTGATGAGGCTGACTAATATTTTCTGTTCTTTGTAATGTATCCAAACTAAATAAATTCCCTCAAGAAAATCAGTGTGTCCTTGGACTAGAGTGTTTTGTAAGTAAATCTTTTCCTTCCCCTAGAAAGTAATATTTCATTGAAAAGGTGCAGTGGATGAAATTTTGAGCTGAAACCTTGAAGGCTTGTGATTATAGCATTGGGCGCTATCCGCTTCTGAGCACATTTTCTGTGCAGTCATAATGATGCTGGATTGACAGGAGTTGTTGCAAAGAGATTCTCCTCCCCCATATTCTTTCTTGGGTTGATAAATAGCTTTGATGGATGCACCACTTTCTTTCTATTGAATCTTGTACATCCGGGTGGACTCAAAGGGATTATAGAGGTTTAAAGTGTAGCCTCCAAGGGGGCAGAGTTCTTGGTCTAGCACTGGCTTCTGTGTATATTGGGCCAACATGCACATATATGCACTCACTCACACATCCAGGCAGGTGATACTCTACAAGGAGAACCAGATTGAAAGTTCATACAGGAGTAATTGTTCCACTTAGCTGGGAGGTTTCTCTCTTTTTTGTATTTGTAAACTAAAGCTACACTAACCTTTCAAGATCTTTCCAAATCAATGTTTTGGTGGATGTTATTTAGTCCTACATTAATTAACATAAAAGTAGAATCAAAGATTTCTCAATGAGGGAAAAAATGGCCTCAATCAGAATATTTTAGGTAACTATATTACATGCATGTATATATGTTCATGGCATGATGGATACATACAGATGTGTGTATATGTTCCTACACATATACATAGTCAAGTCTTTCCACTCAATGAAATGGGATGTCAGAAAATAGAAACCTAATAAAAGGATAAAAATACCACTCCTTCAAAGTATTGTGAGGAAAGTGCTTTGGAAGCAATGAGGTGCTATGTAAATATGAGCTATTTTCATCATAACTATTATTATAAGAATTACCTGTCAGTCAGCAAGCATTGATTAAGCATTTACTATGTGCCAGACTAGGCACTGGGAATAAAAAGGAAAGGCAAAAACAATCCTTGCCCTCAAGCTTACTCTAATTGGAGAGACAACATGTAAATAACTAGGTAGGAACATGATATCTACAGAGTAAATGGAAAGCAGTTTAAGAAGGGAAAGATCATCTGTAGAAGGGAAGACTTTAATGGAGACTTGAAGGAAGGTAGAAGGCAGAAATGAGGATGGAGAACAGTAGAGGTTTGGATAGTCAGCGAAAGTACCTCAGGCCATAAATGTGTCTTGTATAAGGAACATCAAAAAAGACAAAGGATCCTGGTAGGTTGTTTTTTGTCCTTCATACTCAGAGGACAAAAACATCTTTTGGAGATATCTTTTGACTCATGCACAAATTGGATTTAAGTGAGGCAGAATTGCATAAAGGTATCAGCCTCTCTCTTTCAGAGTTATTGAAGTCCAGTGGCAAGACAAAGGTTAAGATAACTGATGATGAAATGTTGGAAGGAATGTGGCAAAATTTTTACAATAATACAAAGGAGTGCAATCTAACCATTCTGGAGGGCAATTTAGAAATATGCCCAAAGCACTATAAAACTGTGCACTAGATCCTTTGATCTAGTAATACCGCTATTATGTCTGTATCCCAAAGAGATCATGAAGAGAGGGGAAAAATCTACATGTACAAAAATATTTATAGCAGCTCTTTTTGTGGTGAAAAAGAATTGGAAACTGAGGGGATGTTTATCAATTGGAGAATTACTGAACAAATTGTAGTATATGATGGTGTTGGAATACTACTGTGCTATAAGAAATGATGAGCAGGGTGATTTCAGAAAAAGCTGGAAAGACCTACATAAACTGATACAAAATGAAATAAACAGAACCAGGAGAACATAGTACACAGTAAGAGTGATATTGTATGACAATCAATTGTGAAAAAGAGTTATTCTCAGGGATACAATGATATAGGACAGTTCTAAAGGACTTAGAACTATCCACCTCCAACTGTTGGAGTCAGATGCAGACCAAAGCATACTGTTTTTCACATTCTCTTATGTTTTATTTGGGGATTTTGCTTTCATATGAATATTATCTTACAACAATAACAATTTGGAAGTATGTTTTACATGATAATAATATACGTGCAATTCAAATCAAACTGTTTACCATTTCCAGAGGGGAGAGGAAAGGAGTCAGGGAGATAATTCGGATCTTGTAATGTCAGAAAAGATATGTTTAAAATTGATGTAACATAAAATTGGGAAAATAAAATATCTTGAAAATAATTGGTGAAGGTTCAGGATGCAGCGGATGGCATTGGCATCTTTGATGTCTAACCAAGCTCTAAACACTCTACAATGCCTGCTTCCACCATCTTTTTGGTCACTGGAACAGATTGCTCTCATCTGCCCCTTCTGGGAGAAGTCTTTGTATGCCTAAGGTAGACCCACCCCCAATCTAATTTGCCAACAGGTTTGAAGACAACTGGTTACCCTCAACTTTGTTTAGTCGGCCTGCCAAGATAATTTATCAAGGTGTTGCTATTGTGTATACTACAGCTTCTTGGACCCACAGCTGAGAACTGAGTGAAAGGTAGACACAAAAGGAGAGTCGAATAGCCCTGAAAAGAGCTTGGCAGTTTCTCATGTCAAAAATACTAGTCTTTCCTAAATGGCCTCTAAGCCTCCACTAAATTCTAGGATGAATGGAAAGAAGTGATATATAAGAAGATTAGAAAGATAGATAGAGATTTTGTTAGAGTTTTAAATGCCAACAAATGACTTTTTATTTGATCCTGGAGCTAATAATAAGATTCCAAAGCTCATAGAGCAGGGGATATCAGGATCAGACCTATGCTTTAGAAAAATCACTTTGGATGCTGAGTAGAGGTTAGATTGGAGTGAGAAGAGATTTGGGGCAAAAAGATCAGGTAGAAGACTATTGTAATAGTCTAGAAGATGATGTGGGTCTGAACTACTGTGTGGGTAAAGAGAATGGAGTGTAGAAGACAAACGTTAGGTAGAAAGACAAGATTTGGCAATAGATTGGATATGTGATATGAGGGAAAGTGAGGAGTCAAAGAGTATATTGGTGTCCTCAACAATAATAAGAAATTTTGGGAAAGCAGATAGTTTTGAAAGAAAGATAATGTGTTATATTTTGAACATGTTTAATTTAAGATGCCTACAGGATATCCAGTTAGAGATGGCCAGAAGACAGTTGGTGATATGCGACTATAGCTTGGAAGAGAGACTAGAGATGGATGTAGTAGATCTCCTTCTTTCCCTCTCCTTCATCTCTCTCTCTCTCTCTCTCTCTGTCTCTCTCTCTCTCTCTCTCTCTCTCTCTCTCTCTCTCTCTCT
>NW_025362195.1:0-3831 GCF_016433145.1 Gracilinanus agilis
ACTTGCCAAAGTGATTTTCCTAAAACGCAGGAATAACTGTACCCCTGTTCAAGAAGCTTTTCTGGCTTTTTCTCTCTAGTAAAATACAAATGTATATCCCTTTCCAATGTGACACCCTCCTCTATTCTCTGGACTGCAGAAAATTTATTCTTCCCTAAAGGGTGATCTGGTCATTTTTCATTCCACTGTGAAAAAAAAAGTGCTATTGTCACTTCCTATTGCCTGACAAGGAAAGTTCTAAGTACTTTGACTACCAGTCAATCATCTCCATGAAACAGAATCTCCACCTTTCTTTCTTTACCTCATACAATTCTCCTTCACTCAACCACTGATCCAACCAAACTGAACTACATGTCATCCAGACATTGTAAATGTTTTCTACCTCTATGTTTTGCTTAAATTATGTCTTGTTCCTGGACCATCTTCTTTCCCACTGCCTAGTGAATTATATCCATTCCTCACAGTCCAGCTAAAATGCTATTTCCTCCATAAATCCTTCTCTAATTTTCCCAGTTGGTAATAACTTTCTTCCTATTAGACAACTGATGCCTCTCTGATGAAATTTGTATGTAATTATGTTTATTACAGCTATTCTGTATATGCATGTTATGTATATCCCCTCACTATCCTATAATCCCTTTAAGGTCAGGGTTGGTGTTTTATCCTTACTCTGTTTCTCCCTAACATCTGGCATGAAGTAGATATATAATAAATATCCATTAAGTTGAATTGAGAATTTAAGTGCAATCCTCCCTGTGACAATAAAATGAACTTGATGACCTCTCATGAACCCTATGAACCCAACAATCCTTTAAATAAATATCTTTCAGTCACAAAGATGTGATAATTATGCTAAATGAACTTGAGATCAGATTTTATAGGACTCTAGTGGATAATAAGAAAGCTATGCCTCAGTGTGGTCTGCTACAATTCTCTCTTCTACTACTTTTGACTCACAATGTAATTAAATCCCTGTTAATTTGCACTTATGGCCACATTTAACCAAACTTTGGAATACTGATGTAAGATCTTAATCTTGAGGATAGCATTTTTAATTGGTTCATATTCTTAAAAAACCATTGTGTTTGTTTCAATTCAGTCTTATTTCCCCTCTATTTTGTTCATTGAATTTTCTGGAGATTATAGGGAAATATAAACATTTGAAAAGGGTATTATTTCAAGGAAAGAGCTATATTCATTGAGAAGCCAGAATTCTATTTTATGTGCTATCACAGGGTCATATCTAGAGTGAGGAATTTGAAAAACCATAATTTCCAACTTCCTATTTTCCAGAGGAAGAAGCAGGTCTGGGAAAGTGAAATGATTTGCCCAAATTACATAACCAGTAATTACCTGAGGGGCAATTTGAATCCTAGTCCTCTGATTCCAGAGTTAGCCTTCCTTCCACCAAAATATGCTGCCTCCTTAACTTCCCAGAGATATCTGTTCTTTTTTTTTTCTTCTTGCTTCTCATCATTCTGCCAAATGGGTTTAACATTCACAGATAATGTAGTAATAGTCCAGTGTGTCCATCTGCAGATTATTGATCCTCAAGTGAAGACAAAATAAAATGCTAAGCTGCAGAAAGAATTCTACTCTGATACTCTTTTTGCACAAAGTGAGTCTGTCCAATAATATATTAAAAGGTAATTCTAAACTGTCGGAAACTAATCCATATTCAGAATCAACAGGGAATACATCATCTTTGATAAGATAAAGAATTTTTTCCACCTTATGAAAGAAAATACATGTTACCTCATTTCTCCAATGGCAGCCACAAATAATACTAAGCTAAAGATAGGGGTTGATTTTGGAATTGCAGGAAGTCAGAGAGTATGAGCCACTAAAAGACAAGTTGCTTGATCTTGGACAGCGTTGAACAGCTCTATGGATAGATTCCCTTTTAGCTGCAAGGCTTTTAGTCAGACAGCCCTGATATGTCATCCTTACTGAGTATACAGAGACCTAATTGGAAATGTGGTATTTTATGCATACACACGCACATAGTCAACATAAAAGGGCATCCCGTGTCCTAAAGAAGATTCATCTTCCAGAAATAGCATGCATGGAAGAAGAGCTCTGGGAATCACAACAGAAAATTACCATTCTATAGCTAGAGGAGGAATAAAAAAAAAAGCCTCTGATACTCTTTTGGCGTTTCACGCCCTTATGTTTGCATTCATTTGCCTAGTCTTTGCTATATTTGTTTTAATAAATCAATCTCATGCTTCACGAATGATTTGTTTACTAAAATGTGAAAAAAAAAACTTTTTTTCATTAAAATGCGAATTTCTATAATGGATCATGTTTGGGTAAAGCATGTAACATTAGTCCTCATTTAAACCAGGTACATACAAGAGTGAATGTTTTCTAATTATGCTGCATTACAGAGCTTGTGGTGGAAGACAAATTTCAGAATTTCCTTTGGTGTAGGATCTGCCAATAATAAATCTACTGAATACCGTCTCCTTTTCTTTGCTGTGGACCTAGTATATCAATTAATGTAAAAATATTAAGTTGGAAGCAGTTTAAGGTCCATTTCAGGGCTTTGAAAATATAAGGAATAGTATAGTCAAACCAAATTAATTTGTTTCAGAGATTAGGATGGCAATGGTATTAGCACGAGAAGCACAGATATGCAATAACTACATTTCTCTTTAGAGTAGTATTTGTAAATGTATATGTTTATGTTATTATTTTAAGGTCATTAATGTGACAGAGAAGAATTAAAAGATAGAAGTATAAAAGTAAAAAAAAATAATAACATAAGCATTAAAGACGCTCTGGAGAAAGTACACAGAAATAGGAAAGCAAATAATTTAATACTGGGTGAATAGCTTTTGGGGGGTAGTAGTTGTTATTTCTTCCTGATTATCTGGATAATCACACCAATCTCCTGCTTGAATTTAACTTTAGAGATTTAGTCATCCTGTGTCATAACCAATTACCTTCACCTTGATCATTACCTTTCAAGCAGCAAAATAATTTTCTTTTACTTCTTGAATTCCTGCTGCTTTATGTGGTGGCTCTTAATCATTTTAATTTTCAGATATGCTTATTTAGATCCTCAAACAAATGATCTCATTCATTCCAATTTTATACTCTTAAGCTCTTTCTCTCTGAACTCTCTAAAAGGTCTTCCTTCTGCTAATTCAATCCTCCTGAAGCATTTTCACAATCAGCAAAAATGAATCATGATATGACATTTTGCTAAACCTAATAATCTAAGTTTTCTTAGTTAGGAATATCATTCACCTGGAATTACCCAACCACAATGGGTCCATGATAATTCTTACAGAGCTACTTAACCAGATTATGGTAATTCAAGATGGAATATGGAAGCCATGTGGTATACTGGGTGGATAACAGTCTTGAGAGACCTTGGATCTGTTCTTGACTTTGCCATATGTCTTAGGTCTTTCTTACTCTTTAGAAAGCATTCATAAAAAGTGAAAAAAATAATATCATTGATATGAATTACATAACAAAATCTGGAAAGTATTAACCTTTGCATACTGTTATATTCTTGGTTCACTATCCAATGGAAAAAATAAATGAAAAAGGAAATGTTTTATTGGAAATGATATTGAATTTCAATATAAGTGATTATAGATATTTAATTCAATAATTCAATATAAGTGATTATAGATATTTAATTTTGTTTCATAGAGTTTCATAAAACATTTTCTTCCACACTTCATAGAATAGATAAGTTGAAGAAAATTATCTATGAACATAATTTCTGCATGTCAATTCTGTTTTAATTTTGTTAAAGAAAAATAGCCTGTTAGCCTTTGAAATATATATATATATATATATATATATATATAT
>NW_025362196.1:0-2691 GCF_016433145.1 Gracilinanus agilis
TATATGTACATATATATATATATATATACACACCCCATTCTGAGTGTAAAATGTGAGAATAGGGATGCAATTTGGCCTAAATTACTGCCATGTAGCTTAAGAATGAACTTAATATAAAAATATGAAAGTCTCTAGGATTAAGTAGGACTTCCTTTATTCTATCACCATCCCTAGCTTGGTTAGAGATATTATTATAGAACTTAGAATTTTAAGGGTCATTAGAGATGATCTAGCCCAACCTTTTCATTTGACAGATAATGAAACTGAGTCTTAAAGAGAAGAAGTGACTCATCCAAGGTCACACAATTAGACTTGAGATCATAGCAAGTCACCAAAAGAAAGTATATATAGAGAGAAGATGACAACTTTACTTCCTAGATGATGCAATGCTTAGAGTGATGGACCTGGGGGGGTCATGAAAACCTGAGTTCAAATCTAGCTACAGGGACTTACTAACTATATAACACTGAATAAGTCACTTAATCTCTCTCTGCCTCAGTTTCCTCAACTAAAAAGAGAAGAATATCTGTTCACAAGATTTCTATAAGGATCAATTGAAATAAAATTTGTAAAGCACTTAGTACAGTGCCTGTACACATAGTAGGTGTATAATAAATGCTTATTTTCTTCCCTTCCCTCCTCTAAGATGACTTTGTGAGTTTGAAAGATCTGGAAGTCTTATGAATGAGGCAGTGGTAGCTTCCATAGGAAAGCTGTAATCTAACACTACATTGTCTTTCCTGGTTCATTTTCCAGTTGAGTGGAATATTTAAAATGGAATAGATAGGTAAATTAGTGAGCTCTTAGTGATAAATAAATAGATTGATTAGTGCAGCTAGGTGGCAGATAGAGTGCCAAATTTGGAATCAGGAAGACTCTTCTCTGTAAGTACAAATATGGCCTCAGACACTTACTAACTGTGTGACCCTGGGAGAATCACTTAATCCTATTTGCCTCAATTTCCTCATCTCTCAAATGAGCTGGAGAAGGAAATGGCAAACCAGTCCAGTATCTATGCCAAGTAACCCTCAAATGGAGTCATGAAGAGTCAGACATGCCTGGAACAAGTGAACAACAAAAATAGATTGATGGTGACATTTCATTTTGCACAGCACTTTAGTCTGTTCCTGAGTTTTAATTTCTTCAGTTAAACATCCTCTTAACCCAACAAAGAAACTCACTATGATTGCCTGGACAAATCCTCTGAAGTTTGTATGCAGTCCCTTTAATTCACACTCCTTAAGGAAACCTTTAATCGCAAGATTTCTATTTTCTCTCTGACTCACGTTTATGTAAAAGCTTGGAAAGCAACCTCTTAGGCTAAAGTTTGTCTGTTTTTTTTCTCCCCAGAGCGTTCTCATCAGATTTTTTCTTATCTTAGATATCCCTGCCTCAGATCATTCATCAGTTATTATATCAGAGCATAAGAAATGTCAGTGTCTATTAGATGCCTTGCAAATGTCATAGAACATTTTAACTGGAAGAGACTTGGGATATCATCTAGCCCTCATTTGATGGATGAAGACACTAAAGGTCACAAAAGTGACTTGCTCAATGCCACACACACACAGCAATTTAGTAGCAATTCAAACCCATAAGAGGCAGCCGGTATCCAGTAGAAGGAGTGCTAAGCCATTTAATATTCCTGTGACCTTAGCCAATTGAATTTGCCTAACTGTATCCCAATTTCTTCATTTGTAAAATGAAAAAGGTGGAATAGGTGACTTTCAAAGTTCTTTCCAGCTCTAAAACTGTGATGCTATGATCACCACACTTTTAATCTCTGAGACTCTTTCTAGACCAATTACTCCCCTATTCTCTAGCTATGGGCTCAGATTCTCTTTGATCAATGCAACCAAAATCAGAAGGGAAACAACAAACTAGGAAAAAATCTTTATAACAAAAAACTCTGACAGAGGTCTAATTACTCAAATATACAAGGAACTAAATCAATTGTATAAAAAATCAAGCCATTCCCCAATTGATAAATGGGCAAGGGACATGAATAGGCAATTTTAACATAAAGAAATCAAAAATATCAATAAGCACATGAGAAAGTGTTCTAAATCTCTAATAATTAGAGAAATGCAAATCAAAACAACTCTGAGATATCACCTATAAAGATAAAAAATGATAAAGGCTGCTATAAATATAAAAATTAGTATTTTAATTAAAGCCATGCTGATAGATAGTTATTAGACCACGCGCTTGTAAGCATTCAAAATTGCCGCTCCAGTCATTATTACCTCTTCCTCAGTCTGCTGGCCAAGAGCTACTCCCCCCTAATCCAGGAGATTATAAACTCTTCTCTGCGTGGAGACGTAGGTGTCCCCACGCCCAAAGAACCGGAACTGGAAACCCGTTGGACCACGGGAAATGTAGTTTGATAATTTCCCCGTGTCCATAGAAAATACATATATATACTTAAAGATGGCATTCCCCAAATTTCACTTTTACACACCTTACACCTAGAAGATTGGCTAAAATTAAAGAAGGGGAGAGTAAAAAATGTTCGAGGGGATGTGGCAAAATTGGGACATTAATACATTGCTGGTGGAGTTGTAAACTGATCCAACCATTCTGGATGGCAATTTGGAACTATGCCCAAAGAGCTCTAAAAGACTGCCTGCCCTTTGATCCAGCCATACCATTGCTGGGTTTGTACCCCAAAGAGATCATAGATAAAAAGAC
>NW_025362197.1:0-2029 GCF_016433145.1 Gracilinanus agilis
AAACTGAAAGACTGCAATCTGACACTGGAAATAGTTTGCCTATAGAATAGATCATGAATCCAAATAAATTTTGAAGTATGAGTATTGATATTTAAACTAGAAAGAAGTACCTCCAATTGCAAATGCTGTGTACATGCTTATATGAATATATAGAAATAGGTTTTGATGATATCATATACTCATGCATATATGCAATCCAGAAAATAATACAGTATCCTGTAAATAGCAGGTCCATCTGTTTTATTATTTCACAAACTGGATTTAAGGGGGACAGAGCTGTGCAAAGTTGTCAGCCTCATTCTCTCTTCCAGAGTCATCCATGTCCAGAGGCAAGGCAAAAGTCTAGAGGACTGGTGATGGCTTGGGGTACAGTAGATGACTTTGTCTTCTTTGGTGTCTAACCTGATTCTGCTGTGTTCATGGCTATTGCAACAAATTGTTCTCATCCACCCATTCCACGTAGGAAGTCTTCATGTGCTTGGGGAAGACACCTTCTTAACTCAAATCAATGGATTTTGAAGCTGATCAGTCACCCTCAATCTGGTTTAGGCTGCCTACTAAGATGGTTTTACCAGACTGTAGCCACTGGCCATGCTATGCTTCTTGAAACCACAGGTGAAATCAGGGTGGCAGTTGACCACCAAAAGAGAATGTCTTCATTGGAAAAAATGTTTTGTCAAGCCTTTACAATAGAGATATTACTAGTTTTTCCCAACAGGTAAATAATAATGCATCTTATTGACACATGGAGATGTTTATATGATAATAATAATGATGATGACAACAACAATAATAGCTAGCATTTATATATTACTTTAATATTTTTAAAGCCATTTACAAACACCTTTTCATTTTATCCTCAAAAAAATCCAGGGAATTAAATGCTATTATTATCCCAATTTTTTGTTTTCTTATAATTTTTGTTTTATTTAGTCATGTCAGTTATGTTCAACTTTTTATTACCCCTTTGGGTTTTTTTAAACCCTTAACTTCTGTGTATTGGCTCCTAGGTGGAAGAGTGGTAAGGGTGGGCAATGGGGGTCAAGTGACTTGCCCAAATTCACACAACTGGGAAGTGTCTGAGGCTGGATTTGAACCTAGGACCTCCCATCTCTAGGTCTGACTCTCAATCCACGGAGCTACCCAGCTTGCCCCTCCCCATTGAGCAGTTTGCCATTTCCATCTCCGGCTCATTTTACAGACTGAGTAAACTGAGGCAAACAGCATTAAGTGACTCACCCAGCGTCACACAGCTAGAACATATCTGAGGCCAAATTTGAAAACATGTCTTCCTGACTTTAGGTGTGTCTAGTTACAGATGATGGGGAAATTGAAGAAGCCAGAGGTTGAATTACTTGCTCATAGTCACAAAGTGAATATCTGAAATTGTATTTGAACTCATGACTTCTTGACCCCAAGACTGGTATTCCTGTCCACTGTGCCACCTAACTAGAAGTCTGGAAGACTTGGGTATATATCTTGTCTCTGACTCATTCTGGCTTTGTGATCCTGATAATATTTTAATAATATGTTACAGAGCAGATGATCTTCATTGATAAAGGAAATATCTTCTCTCAGATTTCTCCATATGAATAAAATTATTGGTGCAGACAAGCCTTCCCCTTCCAGTGGGATTAAAATAATTGATAGAATTTGGTTTCTTCATTTTTTCACCCTTATAATCTTAAATGTTCTTCTATCAAAGAAAGAGAACAAGGTGAGTAGCATTCTACTTGCTTTCCTCTAAAAACTGACAGTTTTCTGATACACATTAAGAGCATTTCCTAAAATTTTCTTCACAAAGTCCCTTACCTAATGTCAAATATTTCAGCAACTGGGCAAGATTTCTTAGATTTATTTCTACTACATCATTCAATTTTGGTAAATATTCCACTAGACCAAGGACTTAACAAGGACATAGATATGTGTCAAATGGAAGAACCTATGGCAGTGTTTAATTCAGAAGAATGGATTCCTGCCTTTTAAGAACAAAGTTTAGAGGAACAATTACATTCTCTCTAATCCATCC
>NW_025362198.1:0-4079 GCF_016433145.1 Gracilinanus agilis
GGCTCTGCTGGAGGCTTAGGGTAATAGGAAGGAAGACTAAGAACAAAGCATCTCTCCTGGGGACACTAGAGCTACCAGTTTATTCTGGTAAAAGAGAAAAAGACCCCTAATAGTAGATGCACCTTAGAGGGGAAGAGGGTGGAAGGAAAAAGCTCCTGAACAGTTTTCCCAGATGGGTTTGGGAGACACAATTCTGGGCCAAAGAGAGGAGAGACAGAAAAAGCTCTGAGATTACTTCCATGTCTGAGATTCTTCAAAATGAATCGGATTTCGAGCTTCAGGAGCACCAAAAGAAGACCCTAAGGTCCCATTACACAATGCAAAGTCCTTTTACCAGAGAACCAGGCAGCAGGAGGGCCCTGGCTCTGGGACTCAGCATACCAGCCCTCGTCCTTTCCTCATCACTGAAAACTACTCCCAATCCTGCCCACTGCAGAGGGCGATAAACTCTTAGATGGCAGACTCAGGAAGCAGGGAGAGGTTCCTTACCCACAGAGAGTAGGTTCCGGGCATTCTCCAGCATCACCTCCTTGTACAGCTCCTTCTGGGGAGGGGACAAGAGGCGCCACTCCTCCCATGTGAAGTCCACAGCCACATCCTTGAAAGTCACCACCTCCTAGAGCAGCCCAAGGCAGAGCACAGAGAGCTGAAAGCCACAACACAAGGAAGGGCCTACCTCTGGTCAGTTACAGGAGGAAACTGACACACAAAGAAGGGAGGGGCCAAAAAGTCCCGCCCTTCGTCAGTGTCAGTGCTGGCTCTGAGTCTGTAAGAGCCCAATGGAGGTTTGAGAAAAGCAGCTCTAGGATGCTCCAGAAGGAAACCGAGTTTCTAGTATGTGAAGGGAAATCTCTAGGGGACTCCCAGTGCAGCCTGGAGGCAGCCAGTATCAGTGTGAGATCACGAAAGTGCCAGAGCCTGAGCCACAGAGTGGAGAGTTGGGAAGGTAAAAGGCATGTGAAGGAAGGAGAGAAGCTTCTGTGCCCGGAATTAACTGGCTCTCTGGGCTGAGGTTTGTCTCTGAGCTTTCCTATCTCTTGGTCTCTGGTAAGCCCAGCCTGAACAGCAAGCTGAACTGAGAATGAAATCTAGAAAGGCTGAGACCACCACCCCACCCCACCCCACCCCACCCCTCCTCTTCTCTCTCTCTCTTTCTCTTTCTCTTTCTCTTTCTCTCTCTCTCTCTCTCTCTCTCTCTCTCTCTCTCTGTCTCTCTCTCTCTCTCTCTCTCTAACTCTCTTTACTAATAAATGCTCATTAATCGGGTAATGAGTCCTCAGATCAGTTTTTACTTATAACACTCTGGAAGGCATGAGAAAGAAGAGAATGTGTTCCAGAAAGTGCTGGGAATCTGGACACAGACCAGGTGACCTATCCTCAGAGAAGGCTGAGCTGATCTCGGAACATTTACTTATTGATCCTATATACCAGTAACTGCTTTTGCCTGGTAACTGCCTGAGTCCTGGTTCTCTGCCTCCTGACTCAGCTCCACATTCAGCCAGCCTGTAATAGTTGAAGGGCAGAACCCAGCTCTGGAACACTTCATTTCAAGGCATTAGCTGACCCTGGAAGCTTTAGTCGAGCCCCAGGGAGTCAGGTCTACTCCCAAAGCTGAGAAGAGAGCCAGGAAGTGTTATTACTCCTTCCTGAGATGTGAGTACAGAAATGGCCCAGCAAGAAGGAGGGAGCAGCTTTCCAGCTTGTCTTGTGTGAGAACCAGGGAAGGGCCTCCATGGCTTCTGATGGGGCTCCCACCTGGGCCTGAAATGCACTTACCTGGCCTGGGAGTCTGTCCTTCTCAAAGGCCATCCCTCAGACTCCAGGGTCCCTGTAGAGGCAGCAAAGTAGCCCCAGGGAGTCCATCTGGAGAAGCTTCTCCATCTTTTCCCGGCCTTATCTCAGTAAGGGTTAAATTAGGAGTTTGGACAAAATAAGAGAGCAGCTTTTAATCATTTAAGTTTTAATGAGAATATAGTAGAGTTGTAAATTAATATTATCCCTTTAAGCCAAAGGAAAGAAAACTTCTAGCAGCTTTTAACATTTAACAATTGAATTTAATTAAAATAGAGATAGTAAAAGAGTACAGTAAAATGAATATAGTAAAGGAGAGAAACATAGGAAAGAGGTAGAAAAAGAAAATTTCTTCATGTTTATACTAGTTATCCTATAACTTAACTATAACTACCTATATTTACTACCTAAAGCTGCCTATATCTACCTATAGCTGCCTATAACTACCTCTAATAACCACCACCCCACAAAGTTCCAACCCAATCCAGCCCAATCAAAACCAAATCAATCAGTATTTAATTCAACCTCAATTAGATCTGTTAACGACCTCCTTCCAGAAAGTTCAAGAAAGAAAAAAACCTAACAGCCCAACACAAAACCCAGAAGCCCTATATAGGCTAAAGCTAAAAAGCCCTCCTCACTAAGCTCAGGCCTACCTTTATATTCCAGCATTAACCAACAACCAATAACCCAACATACAGCAACAAACTTCCCATCAACTGAAGCTGAACCCCTTTTATACCCCTTTTCTACCTCACTCCCTTGTCTCTGTGGTTTCGAATTTCTGTAACTGTGATCTGGTTAAACCCTACACATTTCTATGGTATGAAGACATCTGGGCTGCCCATTCAATTAAAAAAGGAAAAAATAATTCCTTTTTACATCTCACCACTCAGGGTCCTGCCCACCTCCATCTTCCTCCCATTTTATGGCCCCCAGATTGGAATTCCAGGCAAAGTTCTTCCCAAAAGGCCTCTCTTGACCCAGGAAAAGTCTGACTTCTCTGCCTTTCTAAGCAGTAGCAGCTGGTCTGGAGCCCGCCCCCACTCCTGGGGCAATCGCTCCCCTCTTTCTCCCAGTGTAGAAAAGCCCATCTTCCTCACTACCTTTGGGCTCACTCTCTGGGCAAATTGCTCTTTGTTGGACCTGAGAAGGAAGCTGCCCTGATCTCCTTCCCAGCCCTGGATCTGGCTCAGCACCATCCCTCCTGGGACAGGCCCTGGGCATCTGTACACTGTGCTATGGAGGGAGAAGGGACTCAGAAGGCATAGGTTTGCCCTTCTCTTCCCAAGCCCAAGGCTGCCCCACAGTGATTTCTACGGGGTGAGGGCCCACAGGAGTCACCAAGGGCCAGGCCTTCCATCAGCAGAGAGCCTGCTAGCATCAGGGGTAAGGGAGGGGAAACTTGGGACTAAAAGAGGCAGATGAGTCCCCTTCCTCTGTTCCTCCTCTTCTGCCCCCTCCCTTCTCCCATAATTCCAGATCCTCCAGAGGCAGCAGGGCCTTGGGATTCCACATGGGATTAGCCCCAGGCAGAGCCTCCAGGGCTGAGGGTGGGAGCCCAAACCCCACTCCCTCATTGGCAGGGAAGGGGCCTGAGGGCTCTTCCAGAAGGGGGAGCAGGAAAGCATGGAAAAGGGGAGCCAAGGGAGAGGCTGGGAAGTCACACAGTCCAACAGAGTTCCTGGCAAGGAGGGCAGGGAACCTGGAGAGACTCAAGTGTTCCTGAGGAGGCTGAGCCTGGGGAAACAAGAGGAAGGGGTGCTGGGGTCTCCCTAGGAGCTGGAGGGCACCTGGGACCCTCTTGCACACCTGAGGCTGGGAATCCCGAAAGGGAACTGGAGCCAGGGAGCCCAAGGCCTGGGCACTGAGGGGAAAACCTCAAGGGCCAGTTGGCCAAACAAGGGAGCCAGGAAAGGGCTTTGGCTCCTTGGGGGGGCCAGGGGCAGGATGGCAGAGCTCAGGGATCCTCACAGAGGGTCAGCTCTGAGGGCAGCCCAGAGGAACTTCTAAGCAGGACCTGGGGGTCCGGATACCTGGGTCAGGAATCCCTGGGCCCCTGGAATGGTCCCTCTCTCCCCCTAGACCCTTCCCCAACCTCTAGACACAACCCCAGGGTTGGGGTACCCCCTGGGCCACAACCCACCAGGCTGGGCAGGAGAGAGGCCCCCTCCCCCTGCATCCAACCCCTCCTTCCCTCCCCCATCATCCTAGGGACCCTCCTCCTACCCTCACCCCAGGCTGCCTAGAAAAAGCCTGAGGGAGGTGGGGGTAAGAGAGAGCTCCTG
>NW_025362199.1:0-5150 GCF_016433145.1 Gracilinanus agilis
CTAACATTAGGTAGTTTTGAGAAGCTGACACGTGTTCATGATGGATTAGAGGGACAGAGACCCACGTCCAGCAGAGATATAATGAAATTGAAGAGTGAGAAGTTGACTGAGTATGGAGAGGATGATGGGAGCATGATTTGAGGTTTGAATGACTGGGAAGTTGGTAGTACATCTTGCTTCCTCTTTGTAAGTCCAGCCACAAACACAGTGCACTCCATGGAGTATGGGCTAGTGGATAGAGCAGCTGAGTTGGAGCCGGAGAGCCTAAGCCTTGAACCCCACCTCAGACACTAGCTACGTGATCCTGGGCAAGTCTGTGAGCCTTAGTTTTCTCATCCATGAGATAGGGTCAATTGAACCTCACAGGATTGAACCTCAAGATTTGAAGGAGATAATGAAGATAAAGCAATTTTTAAAAGTTCTTAAAGTTCTACTTAAATGGGAACCATTATTTGTTGTTGTGTCATTTCTGCTGAGTTTAACTCTTTGTGACCCCAGTTTGGGTCTTCTTGGCAAAGATACTGGACTGGTTTGCCATTTCCTTCTCCAGCTCATTTTATGTATGAGGAACCCAAGGCAAACAGGGCTAAGTGACTTGCCCAGGGGTACACAGCTGGTAAGTGTCCAAGGCTGGATTTGAACACAGATTTTCCTGACTCCAGGACTTGCCATCTAAATTGACTACTATCATTATTAGCCATTTAATAAATATTGTATTCAATTAAAGTAACAGAGGAAGGTACAAGCAATTAGAAATATGGTTTAGAGTGTGAGAGAGGGGTCAGGGCTGGAGATGTCATTTTGGGGGAGGAAACAGCTGCATAGAAGTGATCATCAAAGCCATAAGTATGGATGAGATATCTAAGGGGAAGAGTGTAGAAAGAAGAGGCATAAGCACAAAACTTTGGGAAATCATGTTTAAGGGTGAGAATGGATTCATTAGTAAGCCTTAACGCGCTGGAGGTTTCCAGAAAAAAATGATAGACCAATGAAGACTCTGAAAGATCTAGGTTCCAGTCCTGATTCCAAAACACAACTACCTGTCCAGTTGCCTCAGTTTTCCCATCCATAAAATGGTACCTCATCAGGTTGCTGGGAGGGAAGTGAAATGTTGCCAATCCCTAAGCCCTCTACTAGTAGGATCTGTTACTATTATCTCCTCTTGCAAATGGGAAACTGTTTTTAAGTTCCCTCAGAAGAAAAGAACATTGTAGAGTATTTTTTGAGTCAGAAGGAAAGAGGCCAACTTGGTCCTGAGCAGATCCAAAGACCTTTCAATAAAACATTAGGATATTTTAGAAAACAGCTAAAATTGGAATTTACGCAAAGTATGGGGCCTATTATCTGTATCTGACCTAAATGATTATGTGTAAAGTTTGGCCACCTCTATTGCGAGGGTTGGGCCTGTGGTTAAAGAAACATGGCTTTGCTCGGACAGAAATAAATCTTTAAAAGCCATTAAAAAAATTTGTGTTGCATAATCTAAAAATATCCCCAAGGGGGTATAAAACTTGCCAAAGGAAACAGCAAAGTATGTTTATCTTTCAGAGGAGACGTCAATTCCTGACCAAAGGACCCTTTCCTCACTTTGCCCCCCAATTCCTTGCTTCCCATCCCTGTGAAGGCCCCTAGGTAGAAGCCACAGTTTGTGGAGTAACGAGAAAGAGCCAGATGTCTAAGCCCGGCCATAGCTCACACTGATGGGTCCATGCTCCAAGGGGTTCAGTCATGGTGCCCAATCCAACCCCTTTTATAATCCTAATCAGTCATGAGAGGTAGCAGTTTGGAAGGAGTGGAAGGAGAATGGGATCTGGAAAGAAAGGACCTGAATTTAAATTCCATCTTCCTCACTTATAAACTGTGGAACCCTGGGTAAGTCACTTTCCTCTTCTTAGCCTCAGTTTTCTCATTTGTAAAATGGGGAAAATAATACCTTCTCTGATTTCCAGTGATTTCACTGATATGGAAAAGTCTTGGTGGAAATTCCCTCCTTCCAACTCTGTAACTTAAATATTTAGTCATCTAGGAATAGAGAGATATTAAGTGACTTGTCTGTGGTCACCTAGGAAGAATATAGTAAAAGCTGGACATGAATGCAGGCCTTCCTTATTCTAAGGCCAGAATTCTGTCCACTAGGCTTTAATGCCTCTCGCTGGGTCATCATGGGGAAAATATTTTGCGAACCTTAAAGCCCTGGACAAATGGGAGTTATTATTTTGATTCAGCAAAGGCCAAAGTTCTTGTAACCTCTTGTTGCCCCTGGCAAAGACTCAAAAACTCACTATAGCTGATGGCAAAGTTCAGCTGGGATTACATTGGCCCCAGTGGGCTTCCCACTGGACACATCTGGTCTGCAATTGTTTCTCATTTACAGCAGAAATATAGCTGCCTCTCTCTTTTTCTCAGGTCAGCAATCTGAGTGTTCATCCAAATGAAGACCCTTTCCATTTCTATAAGATGGTGAAAAATACTTTCCATTCCACACATGCCAAAAAAAAAAAAAAGAAAGAAAAGAAAGAAGATCTGGTCTTCCCAATGGGTAGAATAAAGGGCTCATAGCAACTTCAGGTCATAAGAGCAAGAAAAGGGGCAGTTGAGGTTAAGGAGCTAAGCAAGACCCATAGGAATACTACAAATCTAGGAAGTCACTCAAAGATGCCCTGATTCTCCAAATGGAAGTGAGGGCAAAGTTTATGATTTTTCAGAATGGTTAGAAAAGTCTGTGGTTATTGTTTTTTTGTTTGTTTGATTTTTTTTGCCTTTGTTCAGAATGTTTATTGTTTATGTCTGGAAAGAACACCTTCCCACTCTCACTTGGTCCATGAATTTCCTGCCCATCCTTTAAAACACAACTCCAATGCCATGGCTTCCAAGAAGATTTCCTTGAGCCCCCATCAGTAACAATTTCTCTCTCTTGGCCCAAACATAGCACATTGTTTGTATTTCTTTAATGATTTGTCATATAACATGATGTATACCATTTTCAGCATTTCTGTCTTCTCCATCTCCTAGAGTATAATCCCTACAAGGGCAAGTATCCTGTCTTTGGGGAAGTTTGGATCCTTCCTCCGTCCAAAGCGAGTGCTCTACATTTAGTAGTTACTCGATAAATGTTTGTATGATCGAATGGAATCTGACCTCCTGAAAAGAAAGTTACAAAGGAAATTAAATAATCATTCTTTTCTTTTTATTGTCTGTTATTATTGTCATCGCTGACCTTTCATAAAGCAGAATTATCTAAATTAGCTCATGAGTCTGTGTCAAGCTGTGCAAGACTGACCTCGGTTGAGATGCCCAAGATGTGGGAGTCCTAAAAACAAGAACCTCCTAAATCAGTTGCCTAGAGTCCTTTCATCTATGTCCATACAATTCTGATTCATGAAGAGGTACCCGTGGGGAAAAGAGCAGAAAGCACTGAATCTTAGAGTTGGAAGAGGCCTCAGTGGCCATCCAGCCTGGCCCTAACTGAAATAGGAAACTCCTTTAGAGTACTGCCAACAAATGGTTATACAGTCTTCTCTTGGACCTATCTTGTGATGGGGAAGTCACTACCTACCAAGGCCTACCATTTTACTTCTAGACAGCTTTAATTATTGGGAAATTTTCCCTTACATTGAAATCTAACTTTCTGTGATCTCAGAGGGCCTGGACTTGAATCCGGTTCTGTTTACTTATTATTGGCATAACCTTGGGCAAATTGCTTAGCCCTATGGACCTTAGTTTACTTATCTGTAAAAGAAAAGGATAGACCTAGATCTTGGGCCTTTGAGGTCTTTTTAAGCATTAAATGAAGAATCCTAAGATCTATTTATTGCCTTTGGAGGTTTAATACAAAAGTGAAGGTAGGGGGCAGCTAGGTGGTTCAGTGGATTGAGAGCCAGGCCTAGAGACAAGAGGTCCCGAGTTCAAATGTGGCCTCAGATGCTTCTTAGCTGTGTGACCCTGGGCAAGTCCCATAACTCCTATTGTCTAGCCCTTACCACTCTACTTCCTTGGAACTAATACACAGTATTGATTCTAAAATAGAAGCTAAGGGTTTTTTTTAAAGTGAAGATTGAAGGGAACATGGATTAAGCAAGATAAATAGGAAATTCTCCTCTTGGGTTCACATAATCAATTGCTTAAGAACAGGATGGTGGAGATATAGCTAGAAAACACTCCTGAAAAGGACTTGGGGTTTTAGTAGACTAAAGGTTCAATGAGAGTCAACAGTAGGTGATGAAAGTGAAGAAAGTTAACTTGAGTTTAGATTATATTAGGAGAAGCATGATGTTCAGAATGTAAGAGGTGATATAGACAGTCACCATTCTCTGCCTTATTAAGACCCTTTTTTAATATTATAGCTAGTTCTGGCCTCTGCCTTTCAGGAAGGATCTTGGGTTGAAACATGTCAATAGAAGGAAAACCTAGAAGGTGAAGGAACTGGGAAATGAGGTCATGAAGGAACTGCAGTGGGAAAGTACAGAGAAGAACAAGATACTTGTCTTCAGATACTTAAAGCCTTCTGGGGGGAAAAGGAGCTGGATTTGGCTTGTTTGGCCAGAGGCCATAACTAGGAATAATGGGAAGAAGCCAGAGAGGGCTCAATGTAGCTCACACTCAGGAATACTCTCCTAACAATCGCTGCTGTCCATCAGTGGCCTGGATTGCCTTGGTAGGTAGTGAGTTCCTCCATCTATGGAAGTCTTCATGTGGAGGCTGGCTGACCCCTTTGTGAGGGATATTGTGAGTGGGGAAGGCATTCCTGCTAAGATAAGGTTGGATTTGATGTCTGTTGAGGCCCCTTCCACCTCTAAGATTCTGTAATCCTAAATGCTAGGGGAGTTGTACAGAGAAGTGCTCCAGGAAAATCACTTTGGAGGGCCTGGATTCATCTCTTGCCTAAAGCTGGATTTTTGTACCTCAGTTTGTTTGAAGTAAAGTAACCCCATAACCTTACCTATGACAACAGAGTGAGTGGGAATCTGGCTGATAGCTTAGATGTTTTCACCAGCCTAAGAAGCTTGCACGAGACCTGCATGAGTAGGAGTCCATCCCAATTCATATCTCACTCCTCAGCTACCCCCTCCTTTCCTCTCCTCTTCCAAACACAACTTAATCTTCTAGTTCCTTTATCCTGGAGATAAAGGAACAAGAACACTGGTCTTCTA
>NW_025362200.1:0-3902 GCF_016433145.1 Gracilinanus agilis
TATTATATCATATCATATCATGTCATGTTATGTTATGTTATGTTTATTATATCATATCATATCATGTCATGTTATGTTATGTTATGTTTATTATATCATATCATATCATATTATATTACTATATTATATTCTTATATTGCAGCATATCAATTTTGTTCACATAATTCATGAAATATGCTATCAAATGACATAATCTTTACTTAGCAATGATTCAAGTTAAGTATATAATGTAATGAGGAATTATTTAAACTAATATGCTTATTAAAACTTTTATGTCAGCCTTAGCATAAAATACACAAAGGAGAATATATAAAGTAAATAAAAATGCACTTCACAAGGGAGTGAAAGTATAATAGGTTCAGGGAACACTCTTCTGTTGCACTTTTTTCCTGTCCTAAATTTAACTCATTAGAAGTCTTTTTAAAGCAACTCCCTAACACCACCTTTTTAAATGAAGCATTTATCTATTATTGGAAAATCTCTGCCTCATTCTTCAAGACTATAGTCTTTAAGATGCTTGTTTTCTACAGGATAGAAGGAAGTAGAGAGAAGGTGCATGAATGCAGGGAGAGGTAAATATATAAAGGGAAGTTGATAGGAGGAAGTCTAGCATCTCCCAAATCTATAGCCTTTTGCTAGTCTAAAGGAGAATTCTTAATCCCTTTCTTCTAATTTAATTGAGGACCTGGTGGTCCTTTTACCATAGAGATGTGTAGGGAATAACCAGCCCATGGTGACGAGAAGTAGAAACCATAGAGACAGGAAGGAGGAACCATAGAGACAGGAAGTGAGGTAGGAGAAGGTTATAAAAGGGGCCGAGCATCAGTTGGTTGGCCTATTAGTTGCTGACAGTGAGGGCTGGCAGTTGTGGGGAAGTTGGCTGCTGGGCATGAATTGGTCATTGGGGGTTGGTTGCTAGTGGTGTGGCTTGGTGATTTTAGTTAGTGATTGGCATTTAGTTGCTGGAATATAAAGGTGGTTCTGAGCTTACTGAGAGGGCTTTTGGCTTTAGCCTTTAGAGGGCTTTTTGCCATTTGGGTTTTTGACTTTTGGTATGGGTGGTTAGATTTTTTCCTATCCTTGAACTTTTTGGAAGATGATTGGTCTTTGTTGACAGAATTAATTGGGGTTGCATTAAACACAGATTAGGTTTGTTTTGATTGGGCTGGATTGAATTGGAACTTTATGTGTTTGTTGTTATTATTAGTGGTAGTTATAGGTAGATATAGGCAGTTTTAGATAGTGATTATAGGTAGTTATAGGACAACTAATATAGACATTAGGAAATTTTCTTTCCTATATTTCTCTCCTTAATTATATTCATTTTACCATATTCATTTTACTATCTCTATTTTAATTAAACTAAATTGTTAATTGTTAAAAGCTGCTAATTTTCTTTTCTCTGGCTTAAAGGGATAAAATTTACAACTCTACTATATTCTCATTAAAACTTAAGTTATTAAAAGCTGCTCTCTTATTTTGTCAAAACATCTATTTTAACCCTTACACTAGAGAAGCAGTCAGGAGTATGATATGGAAGCTGTGCAGCCTAATGCTGCATAGCATAATAGACTGCATTCAGAGAAATGTGCATCTCAAAAGGCAAATAACACAATACACAGAAGTTAAGGGTTTAAAATTTAAAAAAAGGCAAATAACTACTTATTTCCAGGATTCTAGAGGTAACCCTATGCAGCTCTAGAACTATTGCTTTTAAGTACCCAACAAGATTCTCCATTTGATTTTTTAACGAAATAACTTTTAGAAACAATATTTACTAATCAGAAAAATCGGATATAACAAGTACAAGTACAGATATTGCAAGTACAGAAATATTGTCCAAAACTCAGGGGCACATTCATTTTTTAGTAATTCCTGAGTAAAATTTGCTCAATATTAGAAAGCACATATATTCAAAGCATAATTTCATACTTAATGATTAATTACTGCAAGTCCTTTTTTCCCTCTTAGAGATCTTGTGACATTTCCCTTAAATGGAGCTCTTTACTGTTTTTTTTTTAGAATCAATGCTCTGCAGAAATATTAGGCTGCTTTTGCTTAAGTATTATTTATTCTTAGTGCAGATGCTCCCATCAGCCACTGCTATTCAGGCGACAATGCTTTTAACCCTGTTGGGAGCTCCAAATCTTCCAATCTTTTGAAGTTCAAGAGGTCATCACCAGTTTAATGGGTACAGCTTGAGGAAAAGAGAAAGTTGATGCTTCACCATCAAAGGCAAAACCCTCAGGAGTCCTTCGTTGACTGCTTCACTGCTGTTGGAATGCCAAATTCTGAACTGACTTGCCATATTATCCATAGATCCAGAGGTGTGTTTGATTCCTTCAACTGGTCACTAGATAATTCCCATATGGCACCATCTGTCTTTATCCAGTGATCTAAAGTTATTGATTTATTCTCAAATTGATTAAAATTTTGTTTTTACCTTGCTTATGCATTAAGATTTCTTGACTTAGTTGAATTATGTGGAGATTACTTGTCTTAGTTGAGTTAGGTGGGTCTTCAGTTGGGATAAGAATGGACCCTACTTCTTGAAATGATAAATAGCATCTGCCTAAAACCATCAGCAAGCATTATTTCTAATGGCAATAATTCTGAGTTCTTCCAGTAAGATTAGGAGTGAAGCAAAGATGCCCATCATCCCTACAATTATTCAGTATTGAACTAGAAATGCTAGCTATAGCAATAAGAGAAGAAGAAAGTAAATGAATTAGAATAGGCAATGTGGAAATAAAATTATCACTTTCTACAGATGATATGAGGGTATACTTAGTGGATACTATAAAATCAACCAAATAAAAACTTATTGAAACAATTAACAACTTTAGCAAAGTTGCAATATATAAAATAAACTAACATTAACCAAAAACATTTCTCTGTGATATCAATAAGGCCCAATAAGAGATAGAAAGAGAAATCCCATTTAAAGTACCTATAGACAGTATAAAATGCCTGGGTCTCTACCTGGTAAAATAAACCCAGAAACTATATGAACATAACTACAAAACACCTAGAACATATAAGGTCAGATCTAAATAACTGGAAAGACATTAATTGCTCTTGAGCAGGCTAAACCAATATAATAATGATAATTCTACCTAATTTATCTATTCAGTACCTTACCAACCAAACTACCCAAAAATAATTTCTTAGAACTAGAAAAAAATAAAATTGATCTGTGAGAATGAAAGGCCAACAATATTAAGGGAATTAATGAAAAAAAATGTATGAAGGCAGATGCTTTAACTGTTCCAGATCTTAAACTATATTATAAATCAGCAACCACTAAAACAATCTGGTACTGGCTACAGAAATAGAGTAGAGGATTCTTGAAATAGATTAGGCACTCAACATGCAGTACTAAATGACCATAATAAACTGGTATTTGACTAACAAAGATCCAAGCTTTTGGAAGAAATCACTGACAAAAACTACTGGGAAAACTGGAAAACAATATAGCAGAAACTAAACACAGACCAATACTTCACTCCAAAGTTAAAATGGATATATGATTTAGAAATAAAGGGGGATATGTTGTTTGTAAAAATGATGAAGGCAGATATTAAAAGGGAAAATAGTATTTTAATAAAAGCCATGCTGATAGAGATAAATTATTAGACCATGCACCTGGTAAAAACTTTTCAAAGTTACCACCAGTGCCCGTCCTCACTACGTAACCAAAAGAGGCCTTCTCAATTTAATTTAATTATTATTATAAATTATAAAATTTATATTATCAATAATATAAATATGCCCTATACGTGGGGACGTTATAGATGTCCCCATGTCCAAAACCGGAAACCGGAAACCCATTGGATCACGGGAAATGTAGTTTCAAAGTTCCCCACATGTCCACAGGAAGTTTGTAAGATACTACATACCTT
>NW_025362201.1:0-2752 GCF_016433145.1 Gracilinanus agilis
TATATATACTTGGAGGAGGAGTGATTATACCCATTCTTTTCCTTTGATGTTAGTTGGTTGCTCAAATAATCAGAGTATTGAAGTCAGAAGCGTGCTAGATTTGAAAGCTAGGAAGCCACTTTCCTCCCCTAATCTACTTGTGAAAAAAAGAACTCAATGACCTCCTACATCTCTTCTAAAACAAAATCCAATATGCTATGAACTCCATAGTTACCAAAGTAATTGGTATGCTCAGAGATTGGAGGTCAGTGGGAAGGATGTGGGGGGGAGGGGGACTACAATTTGAGCTGCAACTGGGGAAAAGGACTCTGTGATCAAAGCTATTTAGACAAACCTTAGGAGTCAAATCTGTCTTGGTCAGAGGCAGATCCTAACATTCTTAGTTCCCCATCTATCTTCACTAATGTCAAGTTACCAATAAAGCCTATTTGTCAACTCACCAATGTCAATTCACTAATGAAATATGTCTGAGTCATCATTTCAGCCAAGTAGTGAAATGCCATTTAATGGAATGAGAGATAGAAAAAAGGAATATTGGAAATCAATAAAGTCAAATGGACCAATGGATTTTTAAAGCAAAGAAGGGAGATATTCTTTAACACACCCATGTAAGTAAATCTCCCTTTTCCTCAAGGGCTAAACTAACACAGCGATGCTTAGGAAAATTAAGATATCTCTGGATTCATTGGAGATGAGTTTACATTTTTATGCTTTTAGCTTAGATCATTGAAGCTCGCTTTGTACATATATAAGGGGTTAAAGTTTGGAAAGTGTTTTGAATACATCATCTTTAATAGGAATATTAAATCCTGGAGGTATTGTTGTATCTATTTTACAGGTAATGAAACTGAGTATGAGTTTAAGTGACTTGCCAAATGGTGACATAGCTAGTAATTTTGGGAAATGGGATTGTAACTTATGTCTTTTCCTGACTAGAGAAAAAGAATTTCCACATCGTCAGTGTCTCATGAATAGTTGGTGACCAGAACTATAACTAGGATGGTGTGATCAAGGGCTTTTTCCTAGGGTATTGAAATTTAGGAGGTGCTGACTATACTTAGTAGGTATACATAATTAAGCAAGTAATTTAGCCAGAATAATTATTTAAATTTTAATCAGTCTGCTACACTAGGTAAACTAGTCTCTGGTTTGACCCTATCTTGCTCCTTTCATTCAGGAATCTGCACCAAAAGGACTATTACCCTAGATCTCTATCACTCCTTCTCCCTACCCTCATCATCAATTCTTTTATATTTTCTCCTGTCTTAGAATTTCCCCTTTGCAGGGGTTTCCTTTTTACAGGAACTCCTCATTTATTGTTGTTCAGATATTTTTAGTCATATCAAAACTCTTTGTGACTTCATTTGGGGTTCTCTTGGCAAAATACTAGAGTGGTTTGCCATTTCCTTCTCCAGCTCATTTTACAGATAAGGGAACTGAAGCAAACAGAGTTAAGTGACTTGCCTAAGGTCACACAGCTAGTAAATGTATGAGGACAGATCTGAATTTAGGAAGATAAGTCTTCCTAATGCCAGGTCTAGAACTCTATCTACCATAACACCTAGCTACCCCCTCCCTCCATTTGTACATCATGCCTATTTCTCATTCTTTTCAATTTGATCGAATAAACATTTACCAAGCACCTATTTTTTAAAAATATGCAAGGCACTGTGCTTTGGCTAGGAGGATACAGAGAGAAAATTCAGAATGTGGAAGGCTATTGGTCTTCAAGGCAATAAATATTTAAGTATCTACTATGTTCCAGGTACTATGTGAAACATCTGGGAATACTAAGAGTGAGCATTTCAATACACTAAGTACTATCTCATTTTTTCCTCACAATAGCCTGAGAGGCAGGCACTATTATAATTATCTTCATTTTACAGATGAGGAAACTGAGGCAAATAGAAATTAAGTGACTTGTCTAGGATTACACAGCTAATAAGTGACTGAAGCTGAATTTAAACTTAAAAACTTCCTATCTCTACTTCTAGTATCCACTGAACCATTTCCCAACCACAACTATACAAAGACCAAAAAAAAAATGGTCTCTATTTTTAAGGAGGTTGCCAAAGTGGGTGGGGTGGGGTGGGGAGTGGTAACATCTTGTTAGGTATGTCATAGAGGAGATTAACCTGGGGATGTGGATTAATCTAGATAACTACTGGACTCTGAAATTCTGGGATGCCATGCCTCTGTGATTTGGAATCTTCACATTTTCCCAGGGAAGAGTAAATCTTTTTGTTTGAGGTAAATAGTGTTCAGAAAATACTGGAATGTCCTGTTCTGCAGGTTCTATCTCTTAGTGATTTGTTTCATTTAAAACTCATGAATAGTTTAAGGAGGATCTGACATCTTAAGAAAACTGTTGGGAAATTGTGCTATTTAAAGAGGTAATCAATTGAGCATCAGAATCCTTTATCCTGTATGGGGATAAAACATCTTTACAGTTCCAAAGAATATTTCAGCAATTAATCTAATCAACAGTTCTAAGGAGAAACTGACTCTTCTTATCTTAAGTAGAAAGATGGAGATAAAAATTATCCTGACTAAAATGATAGCTATCCTAGATCAACCCCACCCCCCCATACCCTTGCATCCCCACAGTTCTTCTTCAGGATGGAGAGGATGGAGGAAAGCCAAAATGCAAGGGCCAAACTAAAACTCTTTGCTTCCTCTGCCAGCCAAGTTTGTAAAAAATAATAATAATAACATTGCCTTCCTTCCTTCCTTCCTTCCTTCCTTCCATCCT
>NW_025362202.1:0-1300 GCF_016433145.1 Gracilinanus agilis
AAAGGACTGGGTCTTCCTATGTCACCCGTGTTAGAAGTGCAGAGGCTACTCACCAGTCCAATTCTGTTACTGACCAGTGTGGAAATTTTGATCTGCTCTCTTTCCCACTTAGGTCATTTTTTTTATCTCTCCTTAGTATCAAGTGGCTCCCCTTGGGGCTCGCCATAGTAATGTCAGACTTATTGTGGATGCCAGACCAGTTTAGTCTGTTGGAGATCAGAACTCCCCAATTCAAATTCTTTTCAGCCTTAGTCTCCCTGGTAGGAAAATTAAGGAGTGGGCCACCATGCCAGCTTGTCTCTAATTTTTCCTAATAATTCCTCTTATTGTTTTTATTTCCAAATATAATGTATAGGCTTAATCATCAGGAAAGTTGTCAATTAGGTGAAATTTTTCTTCACAGCCACTAAAACAACACACGGTAGAAAGATTGATGGGTTTGGATTTAGAAAACCTCAGTGTTTATTATTAATTCTGCTATCTGAACTACTTAAATTACTTTGAGCAAATTATTTAACTTCCTTGACCCCAATTTTACCTGCAGAAGGGATACTTCAACTAGTTCAAACTGGTCAAAAAACAGGAGGAGGGACAATACAACTAGACAAAAAATGTTCATTTTATGGATGAGGAAACTGAGACCCAGTAAAGTTAAGTGATCTTGTGGCCTTTAAGGTACCTTCCATTACTAAATCTATGATTAAATGAATGAATGAAATGAAATGAATGGGATAGAATGAGTAAGTGAATGAAGTAAATAGGTTGTACCTATTTTTGAGCATATGTAAAACCCTGTGGGTTAGTAATAACAACTCACTTCCAAGATTAGAATATCATTGAAATTGTGTTGAATTCTTAATTTCCCATTTTAAGGGTACTGACAAACTGGAAAATGGTGAGACTAGGGCAACCAGGAGAGGATGCTTGAAGCTAAGATTCCAGAGAAAAAGCTAAAGGGAACTAAAATGAGAGTCAGTATGGTTGATGACTGGCCTGGATTGAAAGAGACGTATCAAATCCTAGTATTGCCACTGATGCATAGTGTGACCCTCTTCCGAGTTGCAGAATCTCTTTGGGCTCGCTACAATGGAAAAGGTTGGGGCCAGAAAATACCACTGCAAAAATCAACTAGTCCAGAATAGGAATAGTTCACCTAGAAAGAGAAAAGGAGAAGTCAATATTTTAAAACTTTCACATGGAAGGATTAGAATTCAATCCAACTGAAGAGAGAGAGAAGAGAGAAGAGACAGAGACAGAGAGACAAAGACAGAGAGAGACAGAAAGAGAGAGAGGGGGGGGA
>NW_025362203.1:0-1446 GCF_016433145.1 Gracilinanus agilis
CCCCCCCTCTTCTTCCCTCCCTCCTCCAGAAGTTGACAAGCAATTCCATTGGGATATACAATTACATAGAATTCTTAACAAAAACAAACAAGCAAATAAAGAAACAAAAGCACCAGGGATTTCTGGTTGGTAAAATGAATGAAGAGGAAGCTCATGATATAAAAATTACTGAACAGTGTTGGAGGGCACCAAGTCCAACCTCCTTACCTAGGATAGGAATGTCGAAGACATTCATGTTAGAATTCTAAGAGAAACCATCTTCATTCTCAAGAAGACTTAATCTCAATGCAATAAAGACCTAGATCTAGAGTCAGAGACAAGGGCTTGAATCTCAAATCTACTATATATTCCAATGCAATTTTGGACAAGTCATTGAATTTATTTGGATTCTAATTTCCTTATCTGTAGTCAGACAGTTAAAATTCTGAGATCCCTTCTACTTCTAAATCAGTAATATGATAATGAGTGCAAGGACAAAATATTTGTCTTAAAAACAGTTTTATGGATTTACTTTTGCTTTTAGATTATAATTTTTAAATTATTTATTTTGCTTTTATATTACAGATATTTACCCCTACTCTGTGAAAGGTCTTATAACATAATTTAAATTAAATTAAACAAAATAAATTAAGTTAAACTAAAAATATAAAGAACCCCCCTTAAAGCTTATGTAAGACTAACATTCCACTTCTGTAACATCTCTAACTTCTCTACTTTCTCTACGTTTCTTCCTCTATTTTTCTATTAATTTATACTTATGTTTTGTTTTTGTTTTTTTTTTAATTCAGGTGCAACAGTTTATCCACTGTACGAGAAAGACCCTTGAGACTTTTGACCTGGATTTTGAACAAAATGAAAGATTCTATGAGATAGAGAAGAAGAAGGACATTGAAGACCTGAAGATGAACAGTCCCTTCTTACAAGAAAGCATTTTTTCAGCATCATCTACTTTGTACTGGTATGTGCTGGCATTATGAGGATAAAACAACAATAGCAATAGTGTATTGAGATAATTTATATTCTACCTGGTGGTATACAATATTTGATCATTAGTGTTACAGTGAGAAGGAACATTGAATTCATTTAGTCCAACCCTTTCATTTTGCATGAAGAAACTAGAAACCAAAGAAATTAATTTCTCCAGGATCACATACCTAGTAAATGATATCACTGGAATTTGAACTGAGGTCATTGGGCTCTATATCCATGGTCTCTAAAACATATCAAATATATAACTATATTTTATATCAATTTATTAATTTATCATTAATGATTAAATTAAAATTATCAACATCAATTAAATAATTAGTTTATGTTAAGATCACAGTGTATATACATATATGCCTATATATACACATACATATATCTTTATATACATGTTTATGTAAATATATACCTATATGTCTGTGTATATATATATATGTGTGTGTGTATATATATATATAT
>NW_025362204.1:0-2922 GCF_016433145.1 Gracilinanus agilis
ACTGAGGAACAGATTAACAAGGTACCTGAAGGTATGGGAAGATACCAAAGGCATGGGAAAAAATCTCAGACTTCATTATTACCAAAAATAAAATAAAGGTGACCAAGAGAACATTAATAACTAGTGACCTATATGTCTATTCTCCCATCTATTTAAAATATTTATGAGAGTCATCTGTACATGAATCAAGAGCATACTCTCTCCTCACAGAACAAGTATGCTTTTGCAAGCAATATTCCACAATAGCCCATTTCACAACTGACTGAAAGATGTAGATGACAAAAAAAAATTCCATTGTACTTTTGTTTGTTAGTAATGAAAAAGCATTTGGTTTGGGTGGAACAAAATACAACCTCAAAGGCTCTTTTACAATATGGTATCACTCATCAATTAGATATAACAGGGAGTACGCTGGTAAATGTTTAACAACTAGCTCTCTGGGGGAAAAAAATGAACAAATGCCTCACTTTTAAATTTAATCTATTATTAGCATTATCTCCATTGCTTTCTTAAGTCTAGCCAATTAATCACACAATAAATCAAGCCCTGGTTGTATTTGCCAGTTTCTGAGGTGTAAATGCTCACACTGAAAATTTAATATTTGGCTTTCAAGAGCTTTAAAAGCTGACTCCGGCATACCATTGTAATATAACATATATCCTTAGAAGATATAATAACAGAAATAACCTTATTCACTGACCCTCTGATAACCATCATCAAGAGACACATAAAACAGAGAAATATATATGCTTGCCAAAGGTATTTGCTACTGACAGAGGAGCTCCAGGGCAGTCACCATTGAAGTGGAATTCCCTGTGAATGGCAAAGTCCTCCAGATGCTCCTGTTAGTGAATGACATATTCATTGCATCAAGCAATCAGAACATTGCACAGCATCCTGAAAGAGATTTTTAAGTATCCAAAGTTTAGCCAATCCATCTACAGAGGAGATACCAAGTGGATGAAAAATGGCCATGGGCAGCAGCTGGGTGGTTCAGTGGATAGAGAGCCAGGCCTGGAGATGGGAGGTCAAATCTGGCCTCAGACACTTCCTAGCTGTGTGACCCTGGGCAAGTCACTTAACCCCCATTGTCTAGCTCTTGCCCCTCTTCTGCCTTGGAACCAATACTTAGAATTGATTCTAAGACAGATTCAAGGGGAAGAAGAAAGAGGAGGAGGAGGAAGAGGAGAAGGAAAAGAACAACAATGGTTCATATTTCAACAGCATTTGAAGGACATCTTAGAGAGCTTGTCAAATTGTATGTTATCCCTGGGACACAGAGTAAAGATGAACAATGAGCCAAGCCTAGAACTGAACAGAAGGAGGAGAATAGGTTGAGGAGAATAGGAGAGCAATTTTGAGAAATAACAAAGCTTTTTTAGTAACTCCAAACTTCCCAAGAAAGCAAAGCTCATTTTTTTTAAACCCATACCATAGTGATAGAATCAATACTGTATATTGGTTCCAAGGCAAAAGAGCAGTAAGGGCTAGGCAGTGTGGGGTTCAGTGACTTGTCCAGGGTCACACAGGAAGTATCTGAGGCCAGATTTAAACCCAGGACCTCCAGTCTCTGAGCCTGGATCTCAATTCACTGATCCACCTAATTGCCCCCAAGGTCCATCATTTTTAGACTAATATTTTACCATTTTTGTTATACGGCATCCAGAGAACTAAAAATAAATATCACTTGTATGGTAATGCAGAGGAGTATAGTGGGTATGAACTAGCTCAAACATATAAATGCTGAGGAACTCTGAAGAACAGGAGTAAAGAATGTAATCAGGGAAGAGAAAGTGGGGTGGCTCACCTTATAAGAGTGAAGGATAACAGTTAGATAGCCAGAGATCCCCTCATGACGTCAGGAAAAAATAAGGAAGACTTCCAACACAGTGAATAGACTCCCTATATATAGCAATCTGTTGAGTGGACAGAACCAAGAGCTGTAAAGGATGGATTGTCGTGGGTGGGTTGCAGGCTACACATCCCAAGTAGATGAAATCACACTTCCATATGAGTATCTGAGTATACAAATGAAACAGTTCACGTCTCAGTTTCCTCAAATGTGGGTGACACACGCACTTGAAGTACTAAATACATATCAGGGACAGGAAAGCCTTTGTTTCACCTCCCAGAAGATGCCTACAATGCCAAGGGTTCATGAGATCCTAGAAGTCAATTCAGAAACAAATAAAGTACTCAGATGGTCTATCAATTCTCCCTAGAAGAGAACTGAATTTAGGGTTGCTATTAGACCAACTTTTGATGTTCTGCTGAGTCCTCTTTGCCAAAGAGTCCTATACAGTCCCACCTGTGGCTTTTATGGTGGATTCCTGTCCCTGCCCCTTTTCACAGGGGCCAATCATAGTTTCCAAATTGTCTAGCACTGCCCAGGGGCAGTGTCTGTGGGACTGAATTCTCATCTCTAAAGGTGTTAGCTCTCCTCCTAGGATTCACCTTTGAAAGGTGAGTTGTCACCTTTGGATTCACAGTTTTCTGAGTGAGTGAACTCTTAAAAGAATTCAAAAGTTTCTGGCTGTTTTTAGAAAAAAGGGTGGAGTTCTCCAAGTATCTTACTGGCTTTTCATCTAGTACTAAATAGGGCGTGAATTCACTAAGTGGTTTTTGAGCTCCTCATCTAGTTCAAGCTTGGGTTGATTCCATCAAAAGGTAGACCAAGGAGAGTTAATCCCTGTCTTCACAATCTAGTGAGGTACTAAGTAGGGGTACTTAAGTTATTGTTAACCAAAGTTTTTTAACTCCAACTAGGCAAAGGGAATAAAGGATTCTCTTTTCACAAGTGTAAACTCAGAATAGACGAAGAGAACCAAGAATTTCCTTTCACACACCAAGACTCACCCTGTGGTTTAAACTCCCTTTGGAAGATAAATATAGTATGGGGCTTCCAGCAATCCCCTTCTTATC
>NW_025362205.1:0-5909 GCF_016433145.1 Gracilinanus agilis
CTTCAATAATACATGTCACTAAAGGACAAAATCTAGGGAAAATAGGTTGCTTGCCACGGTCCAATTCTGAAGTCTGAAAGAAGACAGTGGCTTCAGGCACCACTTAGTTACATGATGGCTTTGGCAAGGACACCTGAAAAGGACACTCATCAGCTGGGAGAAGAGCTACCCGCCACACTATTTCACCAGCGGATTAAAGAAATCTCTATGAATCATTCTCTCTTCAGAGATAGATTTACTTGTAACTGCTACTAGCCACTAAAGGTTCTGAAGGGATACAAAGTTGGCTTCAAGTTATACTTTTGACTTGTCCTTTGTAGCAGAAAATGATGGTCCTAGATGACAGAACATTTCAGAGTGTTCCAGGGTGTTCCAGTACAGTTGTATTTTATCAGAAAGGAAGAAAAAGAAAAAGCTTTCAGTGCCTAAAAACTTTGGCTTGTTGCAACAGCTATGGTTTCACAGATGTTCCTCACACATGTCACAGAAGCCACTAGTATCCCTTTATTTTTTTTTTAAGTGAAAACAACAGCAATATTGTGGAATGATCACGATCCAGGACGATTCTGAGGACTTTTGACAAAGAATGCTATTCACCCCCAGAGAAAGAACTGGCAGAGTCAAAATGCAGATGAAAGCATATGATTTGTCACTTGTTTATTTAGGTTTTACATGATTATTCTCTTACAAAAATAAACAATATGGAAATATGTTTTGCATGAAAATGCATGTATTGTCCAGATCAAATTGCTTGGCAGCTCCTGGAGGAGTGAGAGAAAGGAGGGAGGGAGACACTTTGGATCACACAACTTCAAAAAACTTATGTGGAAATTTGTTATTACATATAATTGGTAAAATAAAATATCCTTATAATAAAAAAATTAAGTGAAGAGATAGTTACAGAAATGATATTGCATTATTTGAAGGTCTTTTCTTACCTGGAAATTCCTAATGCAAATGGAATCACAAGTCCAGTCCCTGTCCCTATATTCTCACTGCAAATAGAAATGCAATGAAAGAAAGTATACTATCCCAAAATTCAGAGCTATATGGTGTTTGTGGGGTAAATAACTGGAACCTGGCTTCTAGGCTCATTTTCAGATATTGAAAATTTGGAATTTCATAAAGTGCTCCTAATAGGCAAAAGTTGAAGGCTATCTCAAGTTCTTATGGATGTGCATCTACAAAAAATGAAATTCACTAACTGCCACCAAAGTGTTTACTTTTAATAGACAGGAAAAGCATACAATTAATTCAAAACAAAGACCTTTCTATCAGAATTCCTCTACACCTATTCTTTCCACTGAAGCTATGAGTGTTTGTGATAGGGTAAAACTTTGGTTTATGGGACAAATGTTTTACTACAGCTTTTCTTACTATTTAGCTCTTATTTATTCAATTCAATTGTGTCTAACTCTATGTGACCCCTGTTGGGGTTTTCTTGGCAAAAATACTTCCTTCTCCAGATCACTTAACAGATGAAGAAAATGAAGCAAACAGGGTTAAGTGATTTGCCCAGGGTCACACAGCCAGTACGTGTCTGAGACTAGATTTGAACTCATGAATATGAGTCCATCGGACTTCAAGCCAGGAACTCTATCCACTTGACCACCTACCTGCCCTTTCTTATTATACAAATTCATTTAATGCCTTTGATTTCAACTAAGTGTGTCCTCTCCCTGACTATTAGGTAAACAGGTTGATAGGGACTAATGAAGTACAGTTTTAGCAGTGCAGAGCCACAGAGCACCTTGAAACAAAAGTGGCAATGAGCTAGAAACTGCCCTTCTAGCTGATAAGTACCCCTAGGTAAAAACTCCTAAAGATGTAACTGGAATTAAAAAGAAATAACTTTTAGAAGTCTTTAAGAAAAGATAATTTAATTCACAAGGCAGAATCAGCCTAAAAAGAGTTATGAAGAGATAACACATAACCATCCCAAACCAATGATTCTAGAACACTGAACATGAGAAACTTTGGCTTAGTGATGGAATGAATGGATCATTTTATTAAGATATGATAATTGCAGGGGAGAGTAATGAATGTTGGAGGAGATATGGCAAAATTGGGACATTAATGCATTGCTGGTGGAGTTGTGAACTGATCTAACCATTCTGGATGGCAATTTGGAACTACGCCCAAAGAGCTCTAAAAGAATGCCTGCCCTTGGATCCAGCCATACCATTGCTGGGTTTGTACCCCAAAGAGATCATAGATAAACAGTCGCATGAAAATATTTATAGCTGTGCTTTTTGTGGTGGCAAAAAACTGGAAAATTACTTGATGCCCTTCAATTGGGAAATGGCTAAACAAATTGTGGTATATGTTGGTGATGGAATACTATTGTACTCAAAGGAATAATAAACTGGAGGAATTCCATGTGAACTGGAAAGACCTTTAGGAATTGATGCAGAGTGAAAGGAGCAGAGCCAGAAGAACATTGAGACTGATACACTGTGGTAAAATCAAATGTAATGGACTTCTGTACTAGCAGCAATGCAATGACCCTGGACAATTCTGAGGGATTTATGGTAAAGAACGCTACCCACATTCAGAGGAAGAACTTCCGGAGTGGAAACACAGAAGAAAAACAACCACTTGAACACATGGGTTGATGCGGGCATGGTTGGGGATATGACACTAAACGACCACTCCAATGCAACTATCAATAATATGTACATAAGTCTTGAGCGATCACACATGTTAAAACCAGTGGAAATGCGCATTGGATACGGGGGGGGGGAGGTAAAGGGGTGTGAAGGGGAAAGTAAAAACAAGAATCATGTAACCATGGAAAATGTTTCTAAAAAAATAGTAAAAAAAATAAAATAAAATATGGTAATTATCCATCTTTCATTTATCAGCACTTAACAGTAACTAGCACACATATTGTTAGTGTTTAATACATACTTGGTTGTCGATGACCAGGAGCTTTTAAGGAGAACATAAATTTGGAAAGCATGCCAGAATACATATATCTTTCTTTTTAAAAAGTCATTTAGGGAGCAGCTAAGTGGTTCAATGAATAGAGTCATGTCTGAAGACAAGAGGTCTAGAGTTCAAGTCCGACCTCAAACATACTAGCTGTGCAACCTTAGGCAAATCATTTAGCCCCCATTGCCTATCCTTTACTACTCTTTTGCCTTAGAACTAATACATAGGTTTGATTCAAAGACAAAAGGTAAGGAGTTAAAAAATTTTTAAAGCAGTTTGGAGAATAAAATGGATTAGGACAATGCTTCTGTAATGACCACCTCAAATCTTATATTCTTTAGAAGGAATTTCCTAAGCCCACCACCACCAAAGGTATGTAAACAGTTAATGCCTTCCCTATGAGGTTACCTACAATTATTTTATTTTATATATGTGTGGATAGATAGATAGATAGATGTGTGTGTATGCTTACATCTACACATAATACAGATATGATTATTCTCTCCCAGGATGTCATATAAGATTCCTATTGCCTATACACATATTTTTATAAATATGCATAAAATACATAAACATTTATGTATGTTTTATGTATATTTGTTGTCTCTGCCATTAAAATATGAATTTCTTAAAGGAAGAGATCTGGTTTTGCATTTTTGTAGTCCCAACTCTATGCTTAATACAAAGTGCTTAATAAAGGCTTGCTGACTGACAGCCAGTTTGCACCAGAGGCAGAATTTAGACCCAAGACTTCCTGGCTTTAAAGCCAATGTTCCAAGGTCTAGGACAGGTTGTCTCTTTGCTTAATGTAGTTAACTGGTTACCTATCAAGAATTCACTTATTTTATCTTCACCATGACTCATGTAAGGCAAATTCCCATTTTACAGATGAGAAAACTAAAGTTAAGAGTTGTCGAGGGTCCTACAACTACTGTCTGTGGCAGGATTCAAAATCAGTTCTTCATTTCTCCAAGTATATTATTCTATCCACTATACAACTTAGCTACAGGCGTGGAGGGTGTTTCAGGAAGACTAGCACCTCTGGTATGAGGGATTGCCAAGCCCTTTTCAAGGCTGCTTATCCTCCTTTGGTGCCCACCTGCCATCCAACTCTCACCCATGGCTTCAAGGTGATGGAAACAACAAGAAATGTCTCCATTGGTGAGTTAGGAAACTATCTTCCTCAAACATGTGAAGATTTGCCCATGCAGAATGGACAGATGAAAACAAATTATTCCAAGCACCATGCAGGCAGCTGAGCTTGGTCAGACATTGAAGAAGCCAAAGTCATCCACTTCATCCCAAGTCATCACCAGTCATCCTGACTTTTGTCTTGCATTGGCCTTCAATGACTGGAGAGAGTGAGGCTAGTTACCTTGTTTATCTCTGCCTCGCTTAAATCCAATTCAGAAATAAATCAAAATGACACTTTGTGATGTTACTGGTCCTCTTCAAAATACAAAGGATGAACAACAACATTCCATATAATTGTTCATATCAGCCAGTATGTGTCAGAGGACTGACTTGAACTCATTCTTCTTGACTCTGAGTCCTACTCTCCTATTAACTGCACCTTGCTGAAAATAAAGCTTCTTTAATTATGTCCAAAAGAAATAAATCAAGTGGTTAGGATACCTGGAAATCCATGCTTTTAGATTCCTAAGAATGCCTTATGTTCATAAAATGATATTTTTGTTTAAAAAATTTAAGAGGGAATGATGAGAGAACTTAAATATTTGGGATCTTTGAAGATATGAACTACAAAATAATCTTGTCAGTCAGTAAGTGATATTTATTACAGAGTTTCATGCTAGATCCTCCTGAGAGTTAAAAAGGAAGAAGACCTGGTTTTTGGCCTCAAGAATCCCAGATGATAAAATCCAAGTCAAAGGGGAATGTTTTGCTGCTTAGTAGGAATAAAAAAAACATTCTGGATTGGAGTATAGCATAAAGATTATTATTTTGGGGAGGGAAATAACCCAGAAGAATAATTACCAAGGTAAACCTTAAATGAATGTAGTTTAGCTCAGATAAAAAAAAAAGAGGAAAAGAGGAAAAAGACTCGGACTTTTAACTCAAACTCGAGTGCTTATATATACTTTCATATCAAGAATAACCTGAATGTTCAGGGTTGGAGTGTTAACTCCAGCCAAATTCCTTGTCCTTTCAAGTCACCCTGCTGCGTCTAGGTAATACACAGGTCACATACCATTTCAACTGCAATACCAAGGCTCAGTGGGAAGTAAAGAATGAAATTGTTCTCTACTTATCTCTGGTTTCTCTGTCTAGTTTCCTGAGCCACTCTGGTGTGGCAAATATAGCTTCATAATGATTTGTTCAAATCAGCAGACGAGGGTTAGGACAGGAGGGAAATGGAGCCCATTGACACTGGTTTCTTAAACCGAATAAAGGCACATTCCCCTAGGAAGGCACATCAGATTTCTATTGCCCTGGAGACCTAGTGAATACATATATAGGAGAATGAGTTCAGGATCTAATGGTCCACCATTTTTATCCCAACAGGAGTCTGTGGTCCTGAGGGAAAGTCATGCTTTTGCCTTTATATCCCCAAACTCTTAGGGCCTGGCACCTGGTAAGCACTTAATAAATGCTTAGTGATTGTGCTGAAGATCAACTCAATTATGATGACTGACCATGACAAAGAATTATAAATATTCATAAGTCACCATCATAGTCTACTTTATTCTGCTTTCAGGATATTCAGTCCTTGATCATATAAGTCAAGTCACTGGATATTTATCATGTGCCAGGAGCCCCATGTTCTAAGTGCTGTGGATACAGAAAAGGGGTAGGAGGTGGGGGTTCTCACAATCAAGGAAAGCATATTAATGGAGGAGAGAATATGTAAATACCATGAGATCAAGAAGGCAGGGAGGGGATCACCAGAAGGCCAAGAACTAAACCAAAAGGAAGAAATAAAGGAAGGAAGGAAGGAAGGAAGGAAGGAAGAAAGG
>NW_025362206.1:0-4539 GCF_016433145.1 Gracilinanus agilis
GTAATGTGAAACTAAATTTTGGAAGATAGTATCTGTAGTTCTGCACCCAGCTCTGACATCATTGCTTTATCCCCTATATACCAGATTTAAGGCAAATTTGGGCACTAGATAATCTTAACTCTTGGTTTCATCTCAAGCATCAATACTTTCTTTAACAAATAATAATCTACGTACAAATTACAATGCACTACATTAGCACAGAAAATAGTCATCCGAAGTTCAAATATATATATATGTGTATATATATATATATATATATATGTGTGTGTGTGTACTTCTGTGAATATACTATCAAACCATGAAAACATTTGAAAAGAATAAATGAAGATATTTAAAGAATATTAAATAAGGTTAAAGGTGATAATTTATTAATAATGAAGCCCTCACTTCCTAAGGTAATAGTGCAATGCAAAAGCAAAACCTCTCAAATTTTTTGGCATCTCACTTCCTCTCACTTTCTGCATCTTTCAGTCTCTTTCAGCATCTCCATCTCATTTAAAGCATGGCACTAGAGAACAATGGACCTGGAGTCAGAGAACTTCGATTTAAATAATTCCTCTAAAATTTTCTAGCTATGATATAATATAGAAATCACAAAACATCCATGAGCTTCAATATCCTCATCAATAGTAGCTCTTACATTATAAGACTATGGTCTCAAAAGAGAGTATGTATGAAATAAGTGTGCTACAAGCTTTAAAGGATTAAATTAATTCAGTTATTATTTCTCTTTCTTCTTCCTAGTCTTTCCTCTTTAGCTTTTATTCTTTTTCTCTTGTTTTCCCTGTGTTCTTTTCACTCATTCTTTTTCTCATCCCTGCCCTTTTCCCTTTTGGAATAAACCAAAAAAAATTAATTTAATCCAATATCCCCCAATGCATGAATTTCATATAATATTCCTGAAAAAAATGATCTTGCATCCTATACTAGAATAATTTAGGTGAGAAGAAATTCACTACTTCATAAGGTTGCTCAGTGCACGCCTCTATCTTTGACTCACTGGCTGTTAGATTTCTGAGGCCAGACTCTCAGAATTCAGAAGTGATATCTCTTCTATTTGCTCTTTAGGCTTCATATCCCCAGTTTAAACAAACCTATATGGTGTGGTTTCTAGATCCTTACCAAGCTTGCCCTTTGCCATTGGATAATTCAAGTTTGTTCAAGTCACTCATGAAATTTGATGCCCAGAACCAAACAGGGTACTCCATATTGAGTGTGACCAGTATAATAGGGAATACTTTACCTGAATCTTTACCTAAATACTAATTGGAGATATGGATTAATATGAAATAAATAAGAGCAGGGAGAGGCATAATTAAGGCAGCGATGTTGTGCTAGTCAGCTCACCTAAATTTTGTTCTAGCCCCTCACTAAATTATCATATCTCTCAAGGTATATTTGTGGAGGGAGATGGATTTTATTGTCCTGCCTTGCCTCAGAGCTCCAGTGTAGTTTTAGAGGGTACAATCCTCAAAATAGTTTTGGGAAACACAAGGTCACAATTAAAATAAATGGGAATTAATTACAAGGAGTTGCTCAGCAGTCAAGGAGCAGTCTGCAACCTCCAAGTTCTCCAGTCAGCACTAGACAAAGAGGAAAAAAAAAAGGTAAATCTATTCTTAGCCTGAGGTCATTCCCTTGACTTTTCTTTCATCCTGGTCTCAGTGATCAGGGTCAAGGCATTTACAAAGTCTTAGCTTTTCCATATTGAGAAGAAACTTTTGAGTAATTACACTCCTTAGATAGGAGCAGAAAGTAAGAGATGGCCCAGCAGAGCTGAAGCCCACAAGATTTTAGTATAGAGTAGCTGAGGCACAATAAAAATACTGGATCTAGCCAGCAGAGATAATAAAATGCAGGAACCAGAAGAGAAATAACACCTACAGATATCAGAGATACAACATCCAGTAGTAGCTAGATGGTGCAGCAGATAGAATGCTAGACCTGGGATTAAGGATACCTGATTTCACACTTACTTTTCATGTGACCCTGGACAAGTCATTTTACATCCATTTCCCCACCCCACCCCCAATTTTCTCAATTGTAAAATGAGAATGGTAACATCTATTTCCCAGGTTTGTGAGGATCCAATGAGATAATAATTATAAAACACTTAGCACATTGCCTGTAGCATAGTAGATGCTATATAAATGTTTATTCTCTTCCCAGTAAAGAGAAGAAGAGAACACATCACCAGAAAACACAGAAAACAGTGGAAAACAGTGAACACATACTGAAAAAAATATCATGATGATTGAATCTTTGAGCAACTGCAGCCATTTTTGTGTCTGTTCCTACTTTTTAATATATATAGTCCCCTGACATATGTAGCCCAAATACATGAATATCTGGCATTTATGCTTTAATAAGTTTGTTTAAATAAACTTGGGATAGGATATGAAACCTGATGAATAATTAGAGGAGACAAGACATCATCATTTCTGAACCTAAAGGCTTGACCTCAGAAAACTAAAGGCCAGTGAGTCAAGGATGTGGGCATGCACTGAGCAACCTTATGAAGATATGAATTCTTTCTCATCTAAGGTATACTAGTACAAGTTGCAATGCCATTTTCAGGAATATTATAGATGAAATTCATGCATTGGGGTGGGTATTGAAGTAAATGGCTTTTTTGGTTCATTCTAAAAGGCACAAGGGCAGAAATAAAATATATATGCAGTCTGGGCCCATGACATAAATGTTTTACATACGAGTGCTATAGGTTTGTTTTTAGGTATGCTGCAATCTGTATGAGTATTTCCCAATCTCATATATTTCATAAGTGTGCCTTCTAGTATTGGTGATACAATAAACTGTGGCTGAAAGTACTCTGTGATTGCATCAATCATTTTTAAATTCTCTACCTAATTGCTATGATATCTGTTCTGAACTATTGTGTTATTTGCTGACTGGAACTATGTTTCTTAGAAGGTACTAATACACAGAGTGCCTAAAATATGTTTTCTCAAAGTCCACATGTAAGAGAAGATCCATATCTTTCTTTTTAAGAAAGCTAAAATTAAATATTTTATCATCTTGTAAAAATCATTTATAATCTTATATTATCACCTAAGGTATTAGATATTTCTCCAATCTTTGCACCATCTATTAATCTAATAAGTACATTCTAGGTCTTGATCTAACTCAATAAGAAAAAGGTTAAATAAGAAAAGTAAATAACATGGACCATGCTATTTTAAACCATTCTCTAATTTTTGTGTATATGTCCAGATTAAAATTATAAGGATGACAACTTCCTGGCTTCCATTTATGTATATTTCCCTAAGTTTAATTAGCATCTACATAAAGAATTGTCCCTCAATGGAATCATCAAAGATAATACACTTTATTCTCTATTTCTAGAGAAATAAGATTAACATTGGAGAAAAAACATAGAGAATATTACAATTAAAATTCTTATGATTTATAAAGTTTATCATTCTAATTAGCATAGAAAAACCTTAATTTTGATTTTTCAAGGTAGAAACTGCTTACAAGTTTCATTTTCTGAGTTGACCTAAATTGGGGGAGATTTTATTAAAATAGCATAAATTGAAATTCTTTTGGTAGACAGGTGGGTACAAGTTTTAATAATGTCAAGCAAAGAAACCTTCAATCTATTCAGCCACCAAGAAGAAATATAATACCAAAAATGCCACAGCTACCTCTTCAATGCTGTGCTTATTAAATTCAGATTTTTTTATACATTGTCCAATGAACTTTGAAAGGCAAAAGAAAAGTATATGACTCATTCACTAAGAAAATAGTGTCTTTCAACAAATAGGTAGAGATCATTTCCATCACTACAGAGATATGATTTCATTCAAGAATGTTTAAGACTTTATTTGATTGCTTTATATTTTCAGATTTCATTGAATAATCTTAAAAGGCATCATATTAAATATTATTTTGTATCCATATTCATTTCAGATAAAAGTTCTATGGAATTCTATTGCATTTGGCTATTTGGAAATAACCAAAAATATCCATGGTTTGTTTTTGTCTTAGTATACAATAGAATCCTTTTCACTTAATAGCCAGGTGAGTAGATTGTTCCCCACAGCGGAAATTTTTACTAAAAGCTTGGATAGAGAAGAAAAATGAATATTTGTATAGAATACAAACCAAAAAAAGGAAGGTACATATTATTAAGCAATAATACACCAAAATAAATTGAGTAGTTTTAAAATACACTTCTCTATTTCCAATATGATATATAGAATCAAATCACTTTTGAAAAACCTTAAAGATCTTGGGTTGGGAAATATTATGAATGTAACATAATGCAATCATTCTCTTTTTTTTAACATTTATTAATATTCATTTTTAACATGGTTACATGATTCATGCTCCACCTTTCCCCTTCAACCCCCGCCCCCGCACCCCACCCCCACCCTTGGCCGATGCGCGTTTCCACTAGTTTTGTCATGTGTCCTTGAACAAGACCAATTTCCAAATTGTTGGTAGTTGCATTGGTGTGGTAGTTTCGAGTCTACACCCTCAGTCATGTCCACCCTGACCCATGCGTTCAAGCAGTTG
>NW_025362207.1:0-1645 GCF_016433145.1 Gracilinanus agilis
GGTAGAAACCAGTCATCAGCCAGGGTCAAAAGAACCTCTCAGACTAAAGGCAGTTGGGTAACATAGTGGATATAGTGCAGTATGTGAAGTCAGGAAGACAGAAGGTCAAAGCCTGAATCAAACAATTACAAGCGGTGTGTCTTTGGGCAAATCACTTAACCTTGGTGGGGGGGTTACATATCAATGGCCTTATTAAAAGACCTCATTTTCTTCATTTGTTAAATGAAGAAATTGGATTAGATGTCCTCGAAAAGCCCTTCCAGCTCTAAATCTATGATACTCCAACCTGATGCTCGTATCTCTATATCCATCCACATCTGGACGTGAGGCAGACTCCTGGTGGTTTTATACCAGATAATCAATGTCAGGTCAAACAGGTCTAACTGGAGTGTAGCAGGGTTGCTCTTATCTGTTTTCTCGAATGTCAGGTGGTGACTACAAGGTTCTTTTTTTCTTAGTAGAAGAAAAGACCTGAGGAAAGAGAGACAATAAGAGCTGAGCAAATAATGCTCTCTTCTTCCCTCCCATTTTGGTGTTTCTCTCCTCAAATCAAGTGATTGGATAACAGTGGGAGGTTTTTGTAAACACTGTGAGTATATCCATGATTTCCAAGGGCAATTTCCCATTGCATAATGCACAAGAAACTTCGATATTAGGCAGCCCTGGGTCAGAGTGATGTGGTCTCTAGATAATAAATAAAGTTGATCTTTGACTACAGGTTTGTCAGTGCTGATAGTATTGATAAGTTGTTCTGTAGAATTGGTTTAACCCTATCCTAGTCCTAACAAGTACCCACATTCCCATTCCCACCTCCCAGGGCCCCAGGGGATATGGGGTAAGTGAGTGGTCAGGGAAGAAGTCAGGGAAGAACAGAACCCAGCTCTTGGTCTCCAGGGCTTTATACACCCTTGGCCCCACTGGCAGTTGGTGCTTGCCCTATGGCTCATGCCACCATCAACATTCCAACCAGGGCAACTGACAGGTTGCCCTAAGCAAACATGGCAAAGTTAATAATCCTATATATAAAGACAGATATACACATTACAGGTCTACATAAATGGTTATGAAATGCATGTTTATGTCTATATGTGTATACATGTGTGTTTACATATATATCTAGATATACATATATGCATATACATATACATATAGGTGGCATGCTGTATAGAGAGCCAGGCCCAGAGTCAGAAAGACTCATCTTCTTGAGTTCAAATCTGGCTTCGGACGTTTAACTGTGTGGTCTTGGGTAAGACATTGAATCCCTTTAACTCAGTTTTCTCATTTGTAAAATGAGCTGGAGAAGGAAATCACTCCAGTATCTGCAAATAAAACCTGAACTGGGGTCACAAAAAACTGGATGGAACTGAAATAACAAAACAATATCACCATATACATAATGTATGTGTATGTACATATAGCCAAAGAATATACATATTTGTATGTTAACAGACAAATGGTTTCATCAGAACATAGAGGTGGTCCATGCTATGCATAAAATAGTCTTAGAGATTTGCATGGAGGACTTGGAACTGAAAAGATAGTGAGTTGCCCAGGCTCATATAAGCCATTATGCATTAAATGTGGGACTTGAACTAAATAAAGCCTTCCTGACTTCAAGGTCACCTTTAACCTCTGAGAAGAAAGA
>NW_025362208.1:0-5999 GCF_016433145.1 Gracilinanus agilis
GATTCCCTGTGGAACTGTTTTGCTTTACTCCTGGCTCTTGTTACGGCCTCTGAGAGGAGAGAAACAAGCAAAAAAACCCACCTGGAGTCAGAGCTATATGCATTTGGGAGCAGGACACCCATGTAAGTCGGTTCTCCCTGGGATTTGCTGGCACTGCCACAGGCATACCTAACAATTATTTTCTGAATGGCTCAAGTATTTGAGGTTCTGGGATGGGCTATTCTCCATTGAATACTTGTCAGAGTTTGGATAGTATTTGCATTCCTGGAGATCAGCCACAAGTATAAAGTGATTTTGATGTAACAACGTTACTGTGAAACAACATGGGTTGGGTAGACTTTATTTAAGGTTGAAACTCTACTATGCAATTGTGAACAGTGAAAATTATCTGAGCTTATCTACTATTGGACATGAGAGGCAATGTGGTGTATAGGGAGAATGGAGTCAGAAAGATATAGGTTCAAGTCCTATCTCTGATGTGTACTGGCTATGTGACCAAGGTCCTGTGATCTAACTTTTCATTGTCCCCAAACAACACTCTGAAGATTCAAATGCAGAGAGAGGTTGATCTGCACTGCCAGAGAAGGTCCCTTATAGCTAGTTTCTTATACCTTTGGAATCATAGGTCTAGCCTAAATATAACAAAATTAAGAAATTTCTTATAAACAATTTACATCATATGAGTTTCCCTCTCTTTATGGATAATATACATTTCAACAGAAACAAAGATAAATTTCCTGGATGATTTCTGTAGAAATGGAATTAAATCCTTTTTTCAACTAGCCCCAGGATTGGTGTGAGCCATTTGTGACCCCAGAATATTTATTTATTTAGAAAAGACCATGTTTTCCCACACTGTTTTGCTTGTCTTTGAATTCTTGAGTCATTAGTTTTTTTTTACTCCCCTTTCTCATCAACTTAACCTAATGAGGAATTTTTATGAAAAAAAAAAAAGACAAATAGCCTTTCATTCTTGATTTCTGCATTGACTGCTCTCTAAAGTATACTATTCTGACAGTTGTTTGTACTTTAGTTTTCATCAATGATAGCTAAAATCAAGGCTGGTACACAGAAAATAGTTTTTTTTAAATTGCCATTTCCATTAAAGCCATCACTTCTCTATAAGCAACTATTTAGAATACTCTAAGCTTGGAAAGAAATGAATGAATTAAACTATTTTGGATTGAAAAATCTTAATTTGAAACTTTACATAGGATAGTGTTAACATTTATAGCTATCATATATATTTTTTTTCTTGGTCATAGATGGAAGATCTAAATAAAGTCACTTGGTATATAGAACACCTGTCATATCTTTCTTACAAAAAGTACAGTGGCCCCAAAGTACAACCTTGTAGAAAGAATAGTAGCCTCAAGGAAATATTCTCCAGTATCCACATTCATTTAAAACATATTCTAAATGAAAAATCTACTTTCATTTTTTTTTACAACCTCCATGAAATCAGAGCCCATCTGCATCATGTATCATTGAACCTCCCTTAGTGACTTGGTTAATGCTTTACAAACAGTAAGCACTGAAGGCATTGAATTAAATTTTGAATTAAATATAATACATCATATTAAAATAAGTTTATTAAGTTAAAATTAATGTGCTAAAATTAAATTTAATTTAAAAATTAAATACATTAAATTAAATTAAAATACATTTTTCATTGTGTTAAAATAATATGAATGTTTTAATTAGATTCAAAACAACTCCCAGAACAATGTATTGCCTGAATCAAGACAATTCCTTCTTTAAATCAAGGATCAGGGAAAGGAGATGTAATGAATTTATAGATTTATTAGATACGATCTTAATTAGATTTATAAATGGAATGTACTTTATAGTATAATAGGATTTAGGACAGAAGTGATTTTATTTTAAATACTACCACATAACGTTATTAATAATAATGATGATAATGATCTCAATGAGAGGGAACATTGTGGAATGGATACAGAACTAGTCTAGTCTCTGAGTCAAGAAGATTTTATTTAAGATCTGCCTCTGATACATGATGACTATGTGATCCTTTTCAATGCTCCCAAAAAATTCTAAGGATGTAAATTGCAGACAGGTATAGACTTGCATTGGTGGGTGAATCTTGCTCACTGGGATGTTTTCTATATCAATTAAATCATAGGTTTGTACAAATCTCGAGATCTATCTATCATCTCTGATAATCTGATAAGGACAGCTTAGTTGATAAGAAATGGGACACAGGAGATGATCTTGACTGTTAGCTCATAGCTGTTTCTCTGAAATACCATTGAGTCACAAGTTTTTTATATATGAAAATTCAAACTCCCTTTCACCCACAAGCACAAGGAAAGTTTCCCACTACTATACAGAGCTGTATTTTTAACATAGATAAAACAAAAGCCTTAGAAGCTTCAAGGTGTAGATAAGAATACAAGGTTGGATCATAGCTGCTTCAACATCAGTTAAGTCTGGGAATGTTTTGCTGGGTCAGGAAGTCTCTGAATTCTTTGGCCTTGAATGTCTAAAACCATTCTCCAAGAAGCAACAGCTGCATTCCTGACCAAAGGGGAGAATGTTAACCTCTTGACTGTTGGTTTGCTAAGAGCTTAAAGCTTTTCAATAAGACCACAATACTTTTCAACAAGAAATCACAAGGATCACAAAAGAGGAGTCTCAGATTTTTATCTATTTGAGACTCTGTTTCTCTTATTGGCTTCCCACACCAAAAAAACTTCCAAATAAAATAATTTTCAAGTTATTTCAGCCAGAAATTGCATACATAATTGCATTTCATTCTCATAATACACTTATTTAATGCTGTGTAATATGTTGTTTTTCTCTACAAATGAGGAAACAAGCTCATAGAAGAAAAAATGAGTGAACTGAATTGCTTGAGGTCACACAGTAGTAATTGTCACATCTGGGATTGAAACTCTGGACTCCTGGCCACAAATCCATTGTCCTTTCTGGTCTCTTATGCATGGCCTTCCTTACCTTTCAAATAGATAGAAATCATGTGTAACTGTTGCATGGGCATAGTCATATAATTATATAATGCAATATGGTCACATCCCACATATTTAGAACATCATCAAGAGAATACACCCAAAAGCCACAAAATCAACAGGAAAAATAAAGATATCCAGTCAAATAAAATAGATGTCATCACTCAGTTAACTCACTGTTTTCATGAAAGAACACCTAAGTTTGCACTTCTATCTCCTTTCCCTTTTATATAAGTCTCAGAATACTGGCAAGGTGGTTGTCAAAACTACAACAGATAGGAAGCTGCAAATTAACAATAGGGAGAGCTGCTGTCACCAGCAGATCCCCTAAAAGTAAAAAGAAGTGGCAATTGGCAACCTGATTGGGAAGCCGACAAAAAAAAACAAAAAGGCACAATACTCTCAGGCTTGTCAGTATGGGACTGAACATCTCCACATATCTACAAAAAGGGATGCATAGTACAATACTAGATGCTTACAAGGATGTTCCTGAGCTGTCAAGAAATTGTTAATAATTTTCTCTAAAAGTATAAAAGAAACAATGGATCCCAAATACTTTTGGCACTACCATGTTGTAAAATACACCCTTTAAAAGTTTAAAGGGTTAAGGGGAAGGATAATAGGAGAATTAATTACCTTTCAGTGGTTGACAAATTTTTGATCATATACTGCATTCCCAACATGTATACAGGATGTACCATAATCTTTTCAGATACTGTATATTTATATATCAATTAAATATACATATATGCACTGACATACTAATATATTACATAACACATAAAGATAGAAAAGAAAAACAATGAGATGATAGAAATAAGCAGATTTGAGAGTTGGAAGAGATATCAGTGTCCATTTAGTCAAATCCACGTATTAAAGGGAATGCCCACTACAACATGCTTAATCATAGTGATTAGGTACAAATATAACATAATGATAATCCAGATTTTCTTTGAAGAATTCCCATCCAGAAGTCAGGGTGTGATATACTACTTCCAATAGTAGTATCCCATTCCACTTTGGGATAGTTTTTCCTGCTATCAAGTCTAAATTTGCTTCTTTGTAACTTCTGCTAATTGCTTCTGGTCCTACCATGTAATCCTCTACTTGAGAAACATTCAAATACTCAAAGACAGTTACCATGTTCCTCTTTGAGTCTTGTCTCTCCCCCAGGTTAAAAGTTCCTAGTTGCTTCAACCACCTTCATTTCTTCATAATAAGCTGACTCAAGGCTCTTCAATAAATTAATCAGTCATCAATGTGAATTTATTAGGTACTTACTATATATATATATATGCCAGGCACTATCCTGCTTGCTCTTCTCTAGACACTCTTAAGTTTATTAATGTTCTTAATATTTTAAGCAGATATGTCTTTTATTTATTAATGGGATAAGAAGACTTTTTGCTCTTACTGAAAACTACTATAATGTATTTTTAGCAAAAGCAATGTGATATATAATTCATTATTTTCTAAAAACCTGATTATATTCTGGACAATAGGTGACTTGCAAATAATAATTGTGTGTTAATTTAATCAATGTTGCTGACCAAGTGGCTACATCTTTAAAGATTCTTATTTGTATTCAAATATGCAAATGCAGGCACAAAATTATAGATCAGAAGTGTCAATGACCATAAAAGCTTAACATCAGGTGTCATGTTTCTCCATATGTAGATGGTCATTCCATAGATGAAGCAAAAACATCACATCAAGAAAATGTACCTTGTCTTTGATTTGCACTTGGCAGGAAGTTTTCAGCATAAATCCATTCCCTTTTCTTCATGTGGTTCTGCTTTAATGGATTACATCTACCACAATTTCCTCTTCATGTATGGATGTTTTATATTGATTTTTGTATGAAAGTGGAGAATAGCAAGCCTGTTTAGCTAGACTATAGAGTACAAGAAGACGAAATTAAAATGTACAGTAAGATTGCAAAGGTAGGTTGTGAAGGATTTTAAATGGCAGAGGAATTTGTATTCAAACTTAGCGTCAATAGGGAGACATTGGAGTTAATTGAGTAGAGTGGTGACATGATCAGACTTGCCTTTCAGGATAATCATTTTGTTAAGTATGGAGCAGATGGATTAGAGAAGGGAGAAATGTGGGAAAGAGTGACCAGGGGTTAGGGGTTCCTGTTATAATCCAGGCAAGAATTGATGAATACATACTTGGACTAGCATGCTGGCTCTCTGAGTATACAGAAAGAGAGAAGTATTAAGAAATCTAAAAGATTTGGCAATGTTTGGATAAGAGAAATGAATAAAAGTGGGGAATTAAAGATGATATGGAGGTTACAATCTGAATGGGATTGTAACCTGGACAGAAGTAAGGAAGTATGTAAGCAGAGTGATTTGGGGACTTAAGGATGGGAGGCAGTGATACTCTAATGAGATCTGCAAGACAGACTGCATTCTATCCATCCTTGTTTATCCACTGTGACATTCTTTCTCACCCCAAACAAAATGAGGAGACAGAAAAGGTCCTGTTCACTAGTCACTGACATAAGGTTACAACTCTCCCAGGGGCCCTTTTCACAGCCTTGAGGTAATCTGGGGAGCTGGATATTGATATGTTGGTGGGGTGTAGATTCTCCTGGAGTTGTGCAGGTGGTAATTAAATTATAACTTCCCTAAGACGGTAGTCCTCAGTAGAAGTAGGGAGGTCAGGACCTTGCTCAGCAATGAGAGAGGGCTCAGTAGGGGAGTGTTGGGTGGATAATGGGTGAAGGGTTTGGATACATTGGAGACGTCACTAGATATTAGTGACTAGTGAAGGATGTAATCCATCATCCCATAGTACAACTGGTTGATCATATCACCCTTGTTCATTATAACTTGACTGGTATCATGCCCTGGTCTTTGAGAGATCCAGGCTCTTAATTTGGAGACCACTGATCTAAAGGCGGGATTTCCTTCAAGAACAATATTTAGATTGATGTAATTTTGAACTTCTTACAAATCTCTCTCTCTCTCTCTCTCTCTCTCTCTCTCTCTCTCTCTCTCT
>NW_025362209.1:0-1305 GCF_016433145.1 Gracilinanus agilis
CCTGTCTCTCAGGGTTACCATGAACATTGGATAATGTGGGTAAAGAGGCTGAGATAATGGCAAATTTCTGTTGGAGGCAGCGATATGGTGGGAGAGGTAAAGAGTCAGACAGCTCGGGTCCATTCCAGTCCTGCTTTTGGTCAACTTTAGACAAGTCATTGAATCTCCTTTGGCCTCAATGTCTTCATCTGTAATGACTTACTTCCATCTCTCAGTATATAAGTCAATAAGCCTCATTCCAAATTTTGGTTCAGACACAGACTCACTGTAGAATCACAAACAAGCCCATGAGATCCAGTTTCCTCATTGTAAAATGTCAAAGCTGGAGTAGATAACCTCTAAGATCTGATGTTGTCCACACCAGAGACCATGTCTGGTGACTGACATGCAGTTAGTGGATTAGATGTTCCCCAGCAGTTAAATGAGGTGAAAAGACCTGTGATTACCTGGCCTAGGATTGTGAAGAACATTGACTTCCCTCCTTCTCATCCTCTCCAGGGTAACTAACTGAGGGCTGGTACATTAGAACTGGGAACTGGAGACTCAGTGGAGAGAGTGCCAGTTCCAGAGACAGAGGTCCTAAATTTAAATCTGGCCTCAGACACTTCCTGGCTGTGTGTCCCTGGTCAAGTCATTTAACTCCTATTGCCTAGCCCTTACTGCTCTTCTGCCTTATTAACAATATACAAGAAAAGGGTTCTAAAAAAAAAAAAGAATTAAGATCCAATGGAACCCAAACATCCCTCTAACAGTTTTGGTCCTCAAAAGAGTGTCCAAGACTCTCATAGCAAGGATACCCTAACCACAAGAAGGTTCCTGGTATGAATATGATACTAAGGAATCTTTCCTCCTCTGAGCCTCAGTTTTCCCTACCAAGAAATGGGATGAGAGAGGGATGTATTAGGTAACCTTTAACATTCTTTCCAGCCTTAGACTTCTATCATTTCTAGTCCAAGTTTATTTAACAATGCAAAAGGTTTTGTTTTTCTTTAATAGTCTGTGTTACCAGAGGCTCTGAGAGACGATCATTTGTGTTGATATCTCCTCAATCATGTCTTCTGAAAAAAAAATTGGTTTCCTATGATATGCCCAACTCTGGACACCCATAATTATCAGCAGGGAAATAAGATGATGAAGAAGAAAAGACTTCTTCCAGGCAGTGGCATACGCACTGGCCCAGGGAGGGGGACACAGAGATCATGGATATTTCAGGAAAATGGTGTGCCTGTGCCCGGAGACCATGGTGGTGTCAGACCCGCATGAGCCAACCTTGGTGAGACGTCCTGGTCCTCCTCCTCCTCCTCC
>NW_025362210.1:0-1085 GCF_016433145.1 Gracilinanus agilis
TGATTCTGACCCAGTCACTGCCTTGCTGAAGAAACTCCAGTGGTTCCTAATTGCCTCTATGATAGAAGGCAGTCTCTTGGCATTTAAAGCCCTTTACAATTTAGTTCTAACAGGACTTTCCAGGCTTATTGGCTATTATTTTCCTTCATAAACCCCACATTCTGGGCAAATCAAACTGATGTTTCTCAAACATGACATTCAACTTCCCATTCTACTTCCCTTGCCTCTGCACACTCTGTCACTCATCCCTAGAATGCAGTGTTTTCTCACCCCTGCCTTGTAAAATCTCAAGGATCCTTCAAGGCTCAGTTCAAGGGTTGCCTCTTTTATGAGTTCTATCATGGTCCTAAAAGAGAGGCAGCTTAGTATAATGGACTAGAAACTCGAGTTGAATCAGAAAGAATTGTACTTAATTCCTACTTTAGACACATAAGCTGTGTGACTTTGAACAAATCAATTAACCTCTCTCTACCTATTTCATGACATCTGTAAAATGGGAAAGTTGGGTTAAATGGCTTCTGAGTTCCCTTCCAGTTCTTAATCAATAATCCTATAATTTACTAATGCCTTCCTTCCTGGAGATTACATTGTATTCTTCCTCTGTCTCTGTCTCTCTGTCTATCTGTCTGTCTGTCTGTCTCTGTCTCTCTGTATGTCTCTGTCTGTCTGTCTCTCTCCAGCCATCCATCCATCACTTCCATCTATACACCCATATACTTACATGTATATAATATATACACATAAAATATACTAATGTTTTGTTCAGCCATTTTTTTTCAGCCATGTCTGACTCTTCATGACCTCATTTGGGGATTTCTTGGTAAAGATACTGAAGTGGTTTAGCATTTCTTTCTCCAGTTCATTTTACAGATGGGGAAAATGTAGCAAAAACAGTTAAGTGACTTGCCCAGCATCATACAGCTAATAAGTGTCTGAGACTAGATTTGAACTAAGGAAGACGAATCTTCCTAACTCCAGACCTGGCACTCTGTCCACTGTACCACCTAACTACCCTCACATATGGGGGTAGTTAGGTGGTATATATATATATATATACATATATATGTTCTGTTTTGATGTTGTTT
>NW_025362211.1:0-1357 GCF_016433145.1 Gracilinanus agilis
AAAGAAAGAAAGAAAGAAAGAAGTAAAGAGAGAAAGAAGGAAGGAAGGAGAGTAATAACTGCCTGGAATTTCTAGAGATAGTCATTTGCCTATGTTCATAACAGACAATTAGTATTTGTGGATTTGATTTTTTTTAGTCAGTTTCCTTCTTATCTTAATCTTTTCCTGTAGGGGAATCCAAAAAGTATATATTACAGAAAAGAAAAAAAACCATACCAATCAGAATAAAATATCTACTGTGTATTGAGCACCAAGGTAGGAAATGTGAGATAAGATTAAAGAAAAACATTCCAATCTTACATAAATATGTCTAATTCGGTTTGTATAATCATAGATTTCAGGGCTGAATGTGGCATTAGAAGATAGCTTCAGCTTCTTTCTTTGACAAATGAACTGAAATGAAGTGCAGAGAGGTTGGTGAGGTCTTTCTGACTGAAAAGCTGGTCCTCTATCCACTGCCCCATGCTGTGGTTGCCTCTAAATAATAAGTCACGAGTAACTAGAATATATTGTACTTGCAAAACAACATGGCAGCAGTTGTGTCAAACCATAAACTGAGGTCATACAAGTTGAGAAAAATAAAAAGTTTGAATCTGATGAAAGAAGTTTTCTTGTAAAGGGTAGGATGCAAACCTCACTTTAAGGTAATGTGATTAGCAGAAGAAATAGAACATGTCAGATGAGAGGAGTATATCATGGTAAACCTTTATTAAACCTTTATTAGGAAAAAGTGAGTGGCATGTAACTCCTGAGAAACTGAGTAACAGAGAGAACAAGTTAAGAGTAATGAGTCTGAAGTGGAAGTGGGGGGAAGTGATGATGAATTAAAGAATAAATAAAATGAATGAAACATAGTGGTGTTAGTTGGCTAGGAGGGTCAAGCTGAGGGGTAAAGAAAACTTAGCATTGCTTTCTGTTACCATTATATTTTTCTTTTCTGAGGTTTTAAATTCCACTAGGACAGAGATCTTCCTTGACTCTCACCCCTCACCCCATTATATTCTTCTGATTAACCTAATACACACATTTCAATTGAGATTTTTTAAAAGAACTTCTCAACTTCTGGTTTGGTTGGTGTCCTGCTTCAACACAGATGGCCAAAGCACTCACAGAGTCACTTATATGATTTCTCTGACACCAGATGGTTCCACAGTGTGAAACAGAGAATGGTTTTTACAAGACATAGTAAACCTTTTCTGGAAAGAGAATTCCTCAAGCCATTAAAGTTAATGTATAAAAACTATATTCTTTTTTTAATTTTCACTATGCATATGAGTAAAAATAAAATGGAGAAATAGTGTAATTGTTATCAGCTAATGCTTGACTCTCTATCTCTCCTGCCTGCCTTCCTTATTTC
>NW_025362212.1:0-3595 GCF_016433145.1 Gracilinanus agilis
CTTCTCTTTTTTCTCTCTCCTTTCCTCTTCTTTCTCACCTCTCAATAGAAAATCCAGGCCAAGGTCTATATATGTACGTATGCATATACATATGTATGCATACATATATAGATACACATATAGCCTATATATATTATATTTAGAGAGAGAGAGAGAGCAAGGTACATGGTTTCTTTTGACCTGGATTTTCTATGGAGAGGCCAACGAAAACCTAGAACCTGGACAGCCACTGGAAAGCCACTATATACTTTACTGTGGGCAATAATTACAATTATAACAAGCATTTATTCAGCACCTACTGTATGCCAGGCATATTCCAATGTACTGGAGATACAAATACAAAAATGAGACTGTCCTTTCTTTCAAGGCGTTTGCCTTCCGGAGGAATTATAAGATTTCTTCCAGCTCCAAATCTGATCCCATGATCCTCTTTTCAGAGATGTATATTGACACTGGTTTGAAGAGAGACTGAGTACTAACCCCCCAGGGGGGAGTCAGAAAGGGCTTCCTGGAGGTAGTGGCATCTGAGCTGAGCCTTGAAGGCAGAGAATAGGAGGCATGACTTCAAAGCAAAGAGGCTGGAATGGTAGTAACAACTTGGGGAATGTCAAGTGAGAGAAAGGGAGTGATCAGCAACAGGCCTGAAAATAATATTTCTAGCTAACATTTATATAATGCTTTATAAATATGATCTCATTTGATCGTCATCATAGCCCTTGGAGGTAGCTGCTATTATCATTATGATCCCCATTTTACAGATGAGAAAACTGAGAGTCTAAGTGACTTGCCCAGGGTCACACTGCCAGGAAGTGTTTCTGAATCCCCAAAGCATATATATTAAGGGGCTTATGATAGTCCAGCAGAGATACTGCCCACCATCCATCCCAGTGCAAAGCTTGGTTTGCCTCCCAAGGGGGTGCCTTTCTGTCCTACCCCATCCCTCCAGGTGATGGCTTCTTGGGGTGACTGACTGCCTGGGATACCGTGCAGCCTCTGCCAATCTCAGGAAGGACAGTCTCTTTCAGATGTGTCCATTCAAGGCTATTGACTTCTATCTTGGGGGCTCCATAGGAGTTTTGTAGAGCTAAGTTCTTTTTGTTAAAAATTATTTTTATTATAAACTTGATAGTCCTCCACAAACAAAACATTCCATTGTAAAAAGTGGGGGGAAAGGGTTGTATGTGAGACTGAATTACAGTCACATGTAGTTTTAAAAATTATTTTATTTCTATTTTAATTTTACTTATACATTTTTAAATTTAAATTTTATTTGAAAATAAAGGGGGCAGCTGGGTGGCTCAGTGGTTTGAGAGCCAGGCCTCAGGACAGGAAGTCCAGGGTTCATATCTGGCCTCAGACACGTCCTAGCTGTGTGACCCTGGGCAAGTCACTTTACCCCAATGGCCTGGCCCCTATTGCTCTCCTGCCTTGGAACCAAGACTTGGCATTGAATCTAAGACTGGAGGCAAGGGTTTCAAAAGAAAAAAAAATATATCCTCTGGATATCTAGTTTGAAATGTCTGAAAGCTATCTGGAGTTTTGAGATGGAAGGCCAGCAGAGAGGCTGCAGCAGGATAATTGTCAGCCTAGGGATGGTCGTTAAGCCCCTGGGAGCTGATGAGATTACAAGGGAAGGAGAACAGAGGGAGAAGAGGAGAGGGCCCAGGATAGAACCCTGGGAGACATCTAGGGTGAGAGCAGGATCCAGCGAAGGAATCCCAGGAGGACCAGGAGAGAAGGGAGTCTCGAGGGAGAGAGGGCGATCCCCAGTGTCCAAGGGGAATGAGGACTGAGACCCTGGATCTGAGAGATGGCTGGTGATTTGGGGAAGTTTAGGTGGAATCAGCAGTGGGATGGAAGGGCTTCACAGGAGAGCCGGAAGAAAGAGAGTGGAGACACTTAGTGTAAACATCCTTTTGGAAGGGTTTGGCCACAAAGGGCAGAAGAGATGTAGGAAGCTAGCTAAAGGGAGGGAGGGGGAAACGTGTTTGTAGGAGGGAGGGAAGGAGAGATGGAAAATAAACGAGAGTGGGCACGACAGAGGCGGCAGTGAGTTGGAGAAGATGGGAAGGAATGGGGTCACTAGAACAGCTTGGGAAGGTGGAAGGCCGCCTCCTCATCGTGTGAAACAGGATTGAAGGAGGAGATCAGGGCAGAAGGCGAAAGGCACTCCTAAGAGCAAGAGGAGAAAGGGTGCTCAAGGGGGGCGGCCTCACATTTTTTCTATTCTCAGCTGGAAGGGTGGAGGGAAGGGGAGCCATAGGAAGTGTGAGGAAGGATGGTGTATGAGATAGAGAACCATCCTCAGGATCAAGAAGATCTGAGTTCGAGTTCCACTTCTGACCTGTTTTGGATGTGTGACCCTGGACAAGTCTCTAAAGCTTTGAAGTTGCAGGAAGTTGCTGACCTGCTTAGGAAGAGACTGTTTTCTCTCTTTGGATCTCTCTAGTACCAGTGAAATCACAGGTTCTAGCCCCTGGGTCTAACCCAGAACAGGTGCTTAAAGGATGCTCACTGATGGATTATAGCCTCGTTGCCTGGCACTTAGTAGGTACTTAATACATATTTGTTGAGTGTAGAAGTGGTGTAGTTCAGCCCTCTCGATTTAGAGGCAGTTAGGTGGTGCTGTGGATCAGGGGACTTACTTGGAGTTAGGAAGAGCCGAGTTCAAATCTTAGTCCAGATATAGACTAGTTAAGCAACCCTCGAAAGATCTTAGTCTCAGTTTTCTCATCTGTAAATTAGGAATGATAATAGCACTGGCTTTAATGATGCTATTTATGGTTATCATTATCCCAGAGGAGGAAACTGAGAAGCTTCTCCCCAAAAAGGGGAAGTGACTTGCCCAAGGTCACACAGGTAATTAGTGGCAGATCGAGGTCACATAACTCGAAATTCAGCATTCTTTCCACTCCCCCAACTCCCTCCTCTCCCTCCTTTGGGCCAAACTTCCCTTCGGTTTGTTTGCTGATTCCATGATGGACAATCCCGTTGTGAGCAGGTTTCAAATTTCCGCCTGTGTTCGGTTCCCCACCTTTGGGGGGCTGGGGGAGGGGAAGGGGACGTTTCACTTTCTCTTTGGGTACTTCGGGATCCCCGGATCCCCAAACCCTAATCCGTCAGTCCTGACCCGGCTGCGTGGGAGGCACTGAGGGTCCAGATCCTCGGCGTGTTTATTAGGCGCCTTCTATATACACCGGGCTCGTGGACACCGCCGTACAACAATGTCTATTCGGCAACTTTGGGGTGTCCAGGCCGGAGACTGAAGGGCCACCAGCCGAGCTCTGCCCTCTGGCCGGGAGATCTCCGGCGGGGGTGATGCGCACAGCCCCAGGCGGGAGAGAAAGGGGAGACCCCCGAGCAGGGCGCTGGCCTCGGGGCGCTGGCCGGCTGGGGGCATTGCCCCGTTGTGGCCAGGCTCTCTCTCGGGTGAGATCGGGGTTAGGCGGCCCGCCCGCCAGCCCTGAGCCTGAAGTCGGGCAGTGTCCCTTTAAACGCGCGAGGGAGGGGGCGAGCTGTGCAGGATGACATCAGTGGGTTTGGCCAGCGGGCTCAATGGAAAGTCAATGAGCGAGTTAGGGAGGGGGAGCGGCGC
>NW_025362213.1:0-7364 GCF_016433145.1 Gracilinanus agilis
TTTGATACACAATAGCACAAATGACTCCCATCCTCCAGAAATGTTTTCGCCTTACTAAGCGCTGGGGGAGATACAAAATGGACAACTGATACACAATAGCACGTGGTTCGGGGAATTAGAGAATGAGTAAAGACTGAGGTAGACCAGTGAAGACTTCCGGAAAGAGGTGCCATCCGAGTCGGGCTTTTAAAGGATAAAAGAGAATTTAGCAAGGCAAGTTGAAAGGGTAGGGAGAAGGGAAAGAATTTCAGGTCTAAAAGGAAAGCCCGAATAAAGGCTCATAGGGAGCAGCACTATAAAGACTCTGGAAGCAGAGAAGAGTTCCTTTTATCAGGAACGTAGAATGCAGAGTGAGAGTTATAAGAAATGTACCGGAAGGTAGGGGTACCGTTTTATGCAGAGCCCTAAGACCTCGGCATGGGAGTTTGAACTTGACTCAAGGAATAGGAGGCTACTGAAGATTGTGAGTGGGGGGAGGAGGTTATGTGTGGACCAGTTCTGTGCTTAAAACTCTGAAGAATGAGAAGGTAGCTAGGTGGCTCAGTGGACTGAGAGCTAGACCTAGAGACAAGGGGTCCTGGGTTCAACTGTGACTTCAGGCTCTTCCTAGCTGTGTGACCCTGGGCAAGTCATTCAACCTCCATTGTCTAGCCCTTCTCACTCTTCTGTCTTGGAACCAATATACAGTATTGATTCTAAAGCAGAAGGTAAGGGTTTAAAAAAAAAAAAAAAGATTATGAAGAATAGATTGGAGGAAGGAGTGGGATGGCATGGAATGAACCATTTAGGGGGTCAGATGGTAATAAGGATGGTGTTGGAAGAATACCGAACTATTATAGAGGTAGAATCAATGAGATGTGGTCATTAATCAACTATGAAAAAGAAGAGTCCAAGATAACCTGTCCTGGGAACAGATAAAGTAAATAGACAGAGCAGAGCAATGAGGGGAGGGAGGGCCTTCCAGGCAAGTGTGAGCATGTTCAGAGATATGGAAAAGTACGAAGAACAACAAATAACCTAATTTTGTTAGCGTATAGGATATATGGGCTGGATGGGAAGTCGGAACCAAATCAAGATGGAAATTGAATGCCCCACTAAAGTGAGTGCTTTCATTTCTGGTATGGCAGAAGAGAAGCCATAAAAGAATCCTAAGCACTGCTTTCCACTTATGGAGAAAGAAAGCAGAGGGATGGGTTTCCAATCCTACCTAGGGATGGATGGCATGAGATCTGAGTGTCAAGCCATTAAAAGGTCTGGAAGCAAGTCTGTGACACATGGGAGCTATGCAGCATAATGACTAATCTGGAAACTGTATGTAGGTTGGACTGGAGGTGGGAAGTGACTAGAGCAAGTGTTCTTAATAGGGATCCATGATCTTGTTAAAAATATTTTGATAAATGAATTTGAAAAGAATTGATTTCCTTGTAATCCAATACATTTTATTTCAGTCTTCTGAAGATCATTATTCTAAGAAAGGGTCCATGTAAGACAGCGATTCCCAAAGTGGGCACCACTGCCCCCTGGTGGGTGCTACAGCTATCTGGGGATGTGGTGATGGCCACAGGTGCATTTATCTTTCCTATTAATTGCTATTAAAATTTTAAAAAATTTACTTTCCAGGGGGCTAAGTAATATTTTTTCTGGAAAGGGGGCAGTAGGCCAAAAAAGTTTGGGATCCACTGATCTAGGATTATAGGCAGCTAGTGGTGTAGAGGGTAGAGTGGTGACCTAGTCAGGAAGACTTGAATTCAAATCCAGCCTCAGATACTTGCTAGCTGTGTAACCCTGTTTGCCTCAGTTTCCTCATCTTATAAAATGAGCTGGAGAAGGAAATGGCAATACACTCCAGGATCTTTGCCAAGGAAAAACCCAAATGGGATCACAAAAAATCAAATATAACTGGATGGAATCATAGATAAGGCATTAAGGAAGATGGGGAAAGATTCCTTGGAATAGAAATTTTAGCTGAGACTTGAAGGAAGCTAGAAGATGGAGACAAAAACAGAGGGCATGAGAGACAACCAGTGAAAATGGCACAGTGAAGAGTGGTGTGTGCAAAGATGGCAAAAAGAGAAATGACAAGACTAATTGGTTAGCCTTGGACCTCTGGAGGAGGAGAGAGGAGAGGAGGTAGAGGAGAAGCAGGTTTTGGAGGTGGTGATGAGTTGAGGTGTAGATATGTTGTTATCCTGATGAAAAGAAGAGTCCTCTATCTTGGGAACTTTTTCTATTTGGCCTCAGGGTAGAAGTAGAAGTGATGGGTAGAAGTTCCTGTACTCTGGCTGAATGCTGTAGGTAGGACTAAATTCAGTTTAATATGTACTTATTAAGCCCTTCTCTCCAAGTATGAGGGATAAAGAGATGAATAAAGGGTAACGGTTCTTGCCCTTCAGAAACTTCCATTATAACATGCATCCAGATAAGATCAGATAAATATCAGATAAATAAATTTGAGGAGAGGGAGCACTGACAACTGGGAGAGATGTGTTTGAGTAGGCAAGGAAACTAGAAATAATTCTAATGAACTGGAGAAAGGAGAGAGAAAATTCCAGGCATGAAGCATCCCGGAGATTGTTGTTATTCATCCTTCGTTTTGGAAGAGGACCAATGATGATATGGGGTGACGTCTTGACTTGTACATGAATTGGATTTAAGTTGTCAGCCTTGGTCTCTCTGAGTCATTGAGGCCCAGTGGCCAGACAAAAGTGAAGATAACTGGTGATGGTCAGGGATGAAATGGATGATCTCTGGTGACTGCAGCATCTAACCAAGTTCTAATCCCTCCACAGTGCCTACTTCAGCCACCTTCATAGCCATTGGAACATATTGTCATCCACCTTTTTGGTCAGAGAGGACTTCCAAGCATAGGAAGTATATTAATATTAAACTATATATGCTTGGAGTAAATACCCCACTGACTGGTTTGTGGCCCATTGGTTACCCTCAACCTGGTCAGAGAGATGGACATCCTGGGGAATTCAGGAAATGGCCCATTAGACCTCCTGGAACTTTCTGTGCCAGAAGGGGAATAATATGAAATAAATATTAAAGAACAAAATTGCTAAAACAAAAAAACAATAGAGTAGTTGAAGCGAAGCTAGGAATTGATTCTAATTAACTAGAGTAAGGAGAGAGTAAATTTCAGGCATATGGTGTCAGGAAGATAGCCATAGGTTGAATTCATGGAATGGCTAATAGGTCTGTTGGCTGGAACTTTCTGTGCCAGTGGGGAAACTGATTGAAAGAAAAATTAAAGAGTTAAATTGGTGAGTGAGTAGAGTAGCTGAAGCAGCGACAAGGTCAAATTGACACATTCAATTCAGCAAACATTTAACAGACCAAAGAAGAGATGGGATATAAACGCATTTTATAAACTGTGAAGCCTATCCAAAACATAAAGGAGTGTTGTACTGTCCTTCCTAACTACAGGCCATTCCGCTAGGTCATCTCAACATCAGCTTTTCTCCCCCCCTCCCCCCGTTTTAGGGTGTGCCCAGCACTCAAATATTCAATTTACTGCACTTTTGTTAAGCCCATCCTGTGTGCTGACATGGTGTTTAGGTACTGGGGATAGTGGACAGAGATAAAAATGAAAGAAGAACCCGGGCTCTCGTGGAGTTTACTTTTTCCTGATGAAAAACAATCCAGGCCTTGTTCTCAAGAATACAGATAGATTTGACTTTACAATTTAGGGCAAAAGACTGATTGGCCTGCCAGCCAGCGATCAGGAGGATGACGAGGAATTTAACATCTTAACCTTAAAGATTCTTCACCTTTTTGGTGTTATGGACCACTTGGAGAGTCCGGCAAAGTCTATGGACCCCTTGTCAAAACAAGGTTTTTAAGTGCATGTAATAAAACCCATAGGATTACAAAGGAAATTAATTCTATTGAAATACAGTGATAGGAAAAAAGAAAAAGAAATACAATGATAGGGAAAGCAAGGTCGCCCAGTGGAGAAAGAGAGCCAAGTCTGGAAGCAGGAGGTCCTGGGTTCAAAAATGACCTCAGACACTTCCTAGTGATGACCCTAGGCAAGTCACTTAACTCCAGTTGCTAACCCTTACTCCTCTTCTGCCTTGGAACCAATACTTAGTATTGATTCTAGGACAGAAGACAAGGGTTTTAATTTTTAAAAGAAGAAATGCAGTTATGAAGGGGCAGCTAATGGATAAAATACTAGGACTGGAGATAGGAGGTCCTAGGTTCAAATCTAGCCTCAGACACTTCTATATGACCCTGGGCAAGTCATTTAATACTGTTTGCCTAGCCCTTACTGCTCTTCTATATTAAAATTAATACGAAGGTGTTTGTTTTTGTTTTGTTTTTTAAGAAGTTCTGGGACCTGAGGCTAAGAACTCTTTGTCTTAAAGAAGCACAAGATTCCAGAAAACCTTGCTGTGTGTGTATCTTATCATCTAAATCTCTGTTTTTTAGGGTTAGATTTTTTCCTGGTTTGGAAGGGAGAGCCCTGGACACCCCTTCTGTGAGATGAGTGCATACATATTTGTAAAATAGAGTAGAATCCCATTAGAACATGGATCATTATTATATGGGCTTGGATAGACTCCCCTTGTTTTAGATTCTGACTCTGATGCGGGCATAGTTGGAGTCCTGGAGGGAATGTGACTATATCTATCTTTCTACCTATCTATCATCTAGTTATCTATCTGTCTGTCTGTCTGTCCATCCATCCATCCAGCCAGCCAGCCATGCGTTCACCCATCCATCCATCCATCCATCTATCTATCTATCTGTCTGTCTGTCTGTCTGTCTGTCTGTCTGTCTATCTATCTATCTATCTATCCATCCATCTATCTGTCTGTCTGTCTGTCTATCCATCCATCTGTCTGTCTATCTATCTATCTATGTCTATCTGTCTGTCTATCTATCTATTTATCTATCCATCCATCCGTCTGTCTGTCTATCTATCTATCTGTCTGTCTGTCCGTCCATCCGTCTGTCTGTCTATCTATCTATCTATCTATCTATCTATCTATCTATCTACTTATATTTCCAATAGAATTAGTTCCTGGGAAAAGGTACATTTATGGTTAAGTGTTAGTGAAAGGCAGATTGCTTTCATTGACAGTAATTTGGACAGTTAATGGAATGTAAGCTCCTTGAGGACAGGAACTTTTTGTTTCTGTATATGAGCACCTCAGCCTATAGGTACTTAATGCATGTTTACTAGGTTGAATTGAATAGAACAAAATAGGATGTAAGTTTTAATTAAATTCTATTAATATTCCCAGTGTCTTATGGACCTGTGAACAGCATGGAAATATTTACTGACTTAGGAACAATAAAATAGGGATTATCACATTTAGCTTTTGAAAATTGAAGCCAGGCTTAAAACAAACATTTAACCTAGTGGTTCTCAAAACTTGTTTTGCTCACAGCATAATCTTTGTGACATAATGAGGTATGCGGGCACACTGTTTAAGTTGTCAACACGACTGGGTTCTGCCTGTGCTTCCCACATTAGGAGAATTCTTTTTTAATTATTAATTAATTCGTTTGTTACATTAAAGTTCCTCGATCTCTCCCTCCCTCCCTTCCCCACACTAGAGCAGGCATCATTTGACCAAAGGATTTATGTGTATCTAACACTAGGTCTTGCTTGCTTCTGTTTGTCACTTCTTTCTCTAGAAGTGGACACACAAAAATCATTTCTTCAATTCTGCAATTGAAGAGATCAATTTAATTCTTCAAGCAGTATTTCTATTGCTCTATGAAATATTCTCTTGGTTCTGCTTATTTCACTCTTCATAAATTCATGTAGATGTTTCCATGTTATTGTTTTTTTAATTAACCTACTTGGCAGCTAGGTAGTACAGTGGATGGAGTTCCAGATTTGGAGACAAGAGGATCTGAATTCAAATTTGGCCTCAGATACTACCTAGCTGTGTGACCCTGGGCCAAGTCACTTAATCCCAAGTGCCCAGCCTTTCTCGCTATTCTATCTTAGAATTGATACTAAGAGAATAAGGATTTTTTTTTAAATAAAATTAACCTGCTGTTGTCATTTCTTATGGCACAGCAGCATCCCATCTATCCCATCATAATCATAAGTTAGGAGTATCTTGACTTGAAAGCTTATATTGATTCTGAGGAACTTAAGACCAAAAATGCTCTCCACTTTTTTTTTAAACCCTTACCTTCTGTCTTATCTTAGACTCAATACTATGTATTGGTTCTAAGGCAGAAGAGTAGTAAGGGCTAGGCAATGGAGGTTAAGTGACTTGCCCAGGGTCACACAGCTGGGAAGTGTCTGAGGCCACATTTGAACCCAGGACCTCCTGTTTCTAGCCTCAGCTCTCAATCCACTGAACCACCCAGCTTCCCCCTTCTCTTCACTTCTAAAGAAAGACTTGTTGGAACCAGAATAGAAATCCAAGCATACAATTTTTCACTTCAGTTTATCCGGGTCTTGGGATTATTCTCTTATAAAAATGAACAATATGGAATATGCTTTGCATGATAATACATGTATAACCTAGATCGAAGTGCTTGCCAGCTCCGGAAGGAGGGAGGGAGTTGACTTGGACAGTCTAACTTCAGAAAACTTTTGTGGAAATTTGTTATTACACGTAATTGGTAAAATAAAAAATCCTTATAATAGAAAGCTTAGATTGAAAAAAATAGCTCTCTCTGTAGTGATATCTCAAATAATGTCCTCTCCCCCACCCCCATAGCTCCCTTTCCCCCAGTAGGATGAAGGCTTCTTGAAAGCAAGGACGATTTTGCTTTGTTTTGTCTCTGTGTCTCCAGCCTTAGCACAGTCAGTACTGTACGTAGTGGGGGCTTCACAAACGCGTTTTGAACGCAGTTGAATAAAAGCAGGAGGAGTCCTTGTAAATGCTGTCATCCAAACCTGAAGTTCTGGAATGGCTTTCCCAGCATCACTTCTTTCATAGTGGGGGCTTTTGGGAGGCAGGGGGTGGGTGGAGCAATTACCAAGGTTTCTAGTTTCTGTTTGGTTAGAGTAGAAAAAGTAGTTGACCAGAGTGCTCTGGGGATGAAGACGTTACCCTTTGGTTCAGGCTTATTGCTGAAAGTCTTTTAAAGACACTTTTCCATCTAGTGTGTATATGCTAAACATGACTGATGAAGTGGGATGCTATAGTCTAGGCACTGGGCAAAGCACTGGAGATAAGAAAGGCAAAAGTAGCCCTGCCCTTCACGGAACTTACTGTGAAGGGAACAACACCTCAACGCGTACATAAAAGATAAAAGGAGATAGATAACTGGAGGGTCAGCTAGGTAGTGCAGGGGATAGAGCAGTAGGCTTGGAGTTGGGAAGACCTGGGTTCAAATTTGACCTCAGTGGGCAAGTCACTTAACCCCAAATGCCTAGCTTT
>NW_025362214.1:0-8987 GCF_016433145.1 Gracilinanus agilis
AATTACCATATTCTTCTAAGAATTTTAGCAAGTACAGCTAAGGGAAAAAAAACCCTACAAAAGTGAAATGGGAAGGTTTTCTATGGCTCCCAGGGGGAGGGGTTGGGTTTTGTTTGTTTGAGGTTTTTTTTCTTTTTTTTTTTTTCCTGGTTTATTTAAAAGTACTGGGAACTCTGCAAAATATTTATAGCAACACTTTTGTGATTGCTAAGAGTTGGAATCAAAGTAGATGCCCATCAGTTGGGAAATCTCTAAACCAATCATAGTACATAAATGGAATGGAATGCTACTACACTGTAAGAAATGATATGTGTGACCAAATAGAGAAGCACGAGAGAGCTGTATGAACTGATGCAGAGTAAAAAGAGAATAAGAAAACAATACACAAAATAACTACAACGATATAAATTGTTGGAAAGCACAATATTCCAAAAAGCAAAAGTAAATGCAACAAAATTATAAAGATAAAGTGGGATTCAATAAAGAGATGCAAAAATACATCCCCAACCTATCACTTCATGTAAGTGGGAGATCTATAGACCTTACACACTGCACATGTTTTCAGACTTTCTCAATGTGTTGGTCAGTTGTGCTGGCTTTTTTTTCCTCTCCAAAATGCTATTTGTGCTTATTCTTTGGGATGGCTCCCTGGGAGGAGGAAGGAAAGGAATGCCTGAGATAATATCATGATATGAGAAACAGAAAACAGTTCATATCTGGCCTCAGACACTTACTAGCTGTGTGACCCCAGGCAAGTCACTTAACACTCTTTGCCTAAGTTTCCTCATCAGTAAAATGAGATAGAGAAGCAAATGAAATAGTCAGACATAAATGAAATGTTTGGAAAACCACAAAGTCTCCAAATTAATGGGTAAAGTGTTTTGTTGCTACTTCTGTTATTGGGCCAATTCATTAAATGCCTTTACTTTGAGTTAATTATGTCCTTTGGCTAACTACAAAAGGAAAAAACTGGGGAAGACTTGTAAGTTACAGTTACAACCATAATACCTTGAACCTGAGATGGCCAATCACTTGGTGGTCTACCCTATGAACTGGATATGATCCCAGGTGCTATAGACAACATAGTACAACTCATGTTCCACCAGGAGGTCTGTGGCCAACTCTTAGCCTAGTCACTCTGTGACAACAGACAAATCATAAAACAGAAACACAAATACTTGTACTATCTTCCTCAAAGAGTTGTTGTGAGGACTTTGTTTTATGTATCCATTATGATCTGGTTCACTCTCCCAGTACCAGGATGGCTGTATCTCCCCTTTAGGGTCCCAGGTTATCTGAATGGTCAGAATGATGTCAGAAAGAACCCCATTACAGTTATCTACCTTAGGAGTAACATTTAGTTTGTCATATCTGCTAGAAGTAGCTAGGTGGTACAGGGATGGAGCAGTGCCCTGGGGGGTCAGAAAGATGTGGGTTCAAATACTTCTTCAGATATATGCTATATGGCTCTGGGCAAGTCACTGAACCTCTATGAGCCTTAGCATCCTCATCAGGTAGTTATGAAGATCAAGTAAGATAACAAATGAAATACTATAACATCAAATTAATTTTTTAAAAAACTTATCTTCCATCTTAGAATCAATACTAAATATTGATTCTAAGGCAGAAGAGCAGTAAGGGCTAGGCAATGGGGGTCAAGTGACTTGCCCAGGGTCACACAACTAGGAAGTATGTGAGGGCAGATTTGAACCTAGGACCTCCCATCTCTGGACCTGGCTCTCAATCCACTGACTCACCCGGCTGCCCCCCATCAAATTATTTTTTGATGTTACTATTTGACATTTGATGTAATTGATAAAACATCAAATATAACATTAAAGGATTTTATAAACCATAAAATTATATATATGTATACATATATACACATATATGTATATGTAATATATACCAGCAATAAGAATTATTATTATTATTGTTATTATTATTGTTATTATTATTATTATTGTGTGATCTTCAAACATCTTGGAGAGTTAGTCAAGGAAAATAGTATCCCTATTTGATAGGTGAAAAAAATGGAACTACAGGGAAGTGAAGAGGTTATACGGCTTTTTAATGAGAGAATGAGGTCTAGAACCTAGGGCTTTTGACTCCCAAATTGGTGCCTTTTCAAGTCAGCTATGCTACAATATGGGGAAGCCAGGTGGCATAGTGGACAGAGCACAGTTGAGGGGGTCAATCACCTCCCCAAGTTTAAATCTGGCCCCAGATACTTACTAGCTATCTGACTTTGGGCAAAACCTGTTTGCCTCAGTTTCCTTACCTGAAAAATGAGTTGGAGACAGAAATGATAAATCATTCCAGTATCTTTTCCAAGAAAACCCCAAATGGGGTCACAAAGAGTCATAGACAATTGAAAAATAGCTGAATAACAACAATGCCATGATAGGAACCACACATGAGCTAGCCCAGGGGTTCCTTTGTCTGGGGACCCAGAGCAAGATGATTAAATTAAGAAACTAAGGAACCATCTATACTTCACTCATGACTAAAGCCTGAGCAAGAATGGCTCCTAAGTATAGCTCAGTTTCTACTGTGAAGAAATGTATTCTTCAGACTCTAACACAAATAGAGATAGTTAGATTGAGGACAAATAACTAGGTTTTAAGAGGATCGTATAAAAGCCACAATCAACCCAATAAGCATTTATCATACCTACTATATCCAAGGCAATGGGGAAATAAAGACAAAAAATCTAAAGTTCTTGCCCTTAAGGAACTTGCGTAGGAAAAACATGTGCACATATGAGTATGAACAAAATATTTGGGCTAACAGCACTAGCATTCAAATCAGGAAAGTCCTCATGAAATTGATACTTGAACAAAACTTTGAAGAAAGCCAGAGATTGTAAAAAGCTCAGGTAAGGAGAGAGTAAATTCCAGGCATGAGTAACAGCCCCATGCAAAAGCATGTAGATGGGAAATGGAATCTTGAATGTAAAGGACAGCAAGGCCAAGCTAAGGTTTATTTTAATTATTTCTAAAGTTATTTCTAGCTAAGTTATTAGCTAGAACATTATTTTGAACCAAAGGTTCTTAACCTGAGCTCTAGGAACTTTAAAAATATATATAAATATTTATGTGGTAATAATTTATATGTATATAAAATACAAACATAAATGAATAATGTTTTGATACCTGTATTTCAACATAATTGGTTTCCTTTAAAATATCATGTGTGTTTATTTTACATATTTTAAAACATTCTGAAAAGAGATTCATAAATCTCATAAACCTGCCCATAAGGTCCATGATGTAGGAGGAAATACGAATGCCTCTGTTCTTGATCCATAAGCCTAATAAAAGGTGATACTTTCCAAAAGATTTTCAATGAAAGAAATGGCTTTGATGTCAATTGGGGAGGAAGCAAGGTAAAAAAAATGTAGACTCAGAATAAGCATCTTTTATGTAAGAACACACTTGAAGAGGCCAGACCTGCCATCTTCTATTATTACTGACCTAGTAGATAATAGCAGGTAACATTCAGGAAATCTCTAGGTCCCTAGGCCTCAACTACTCCCTTATAGAAGAAGATGGAGATGGAGGAAGTGTCAGGTATCTAAAAATGGCATTCATTAAATTGAATGTCAATAGGCATCATTGAGCCCCTACATGATCCAGCACAGAATCCTTTCCTATCCCAACAAGTCCCAGAAAAAACTCTCTCAGAGGCTTGTAGGATCATAACTTACAAATTTAGAATTGGAAAGGCCATCTAGTCCATTTTATAAGTAAGAAAACTAAGGCTGAGACAGGTACAACTTCCTGTGGTTCACACAAACAAGAAGTGAAAAGATGGTATTAGCACCTAGATCTTCAGTTCCAAATACAATTCCTTCTCCACTGAACCATGTTGCTTCCCACATTCTTTAAATATGAGAAGATGAAAAAGAATCACAACATGTGTCCCTCATCTTGAACAATATCAGATGTTTGCTCCCATATGGAAGACGCATATAAAGTAGGTTCTGGTTCCAATGCAGTTTGGACTAAATGCCCTTCCAGTTCCCTTCCAATTCTGAGAATCTGTAGTTCTAAGTCCCCCCTCAATGGAATACAGCAGGGAGATAAGAAAGATTTCATCAAAGCACTGGCCATCAAAGTCTTTGGGGAAAAATTGAAGGTCCTGGTTAGCCCTCTCATCAGGCACTCAAAATACCCATGGATAGTGTCTCTAAAGACAAGGACCACTCCAAGAGGATAAACATGGACAATACTGCAGCAGAGGATTTCCAAGAAGAGGGGGAAATTTGTGTTACAATTTAGTACCAGTGGCCCTGGACCAGGAACTGTATCTTTTCCAGCCAGACACTGAAGCCCAAGGAGAAGGGAAGCAGAAATCACAGATCAAGAGAGAATCTGCAAGGGTAATCTGTCCAAGGAAAGAGGCTTTTAAGCCCAGGTAAACCAGGAAAGGAGAGGACTCCTGGCCATCTTCTTGCCAGCTCCCAATACCTGATGGGGATCTCTGAGATGCAAGGGCAAGCACAAATCCAGACAATATATGTACTGCAACAGGAAGGTGATAACTCCATATAGAATTTTGTTAATATGTCTGCTACATCTGTTAATCACTTCAAGTTTCCCACCTAAAATGCCCCAAGAGAGAGCTCAAAATAACAGGGTTAAGGGACAGTCAAATTTAATGACTTTTTTCCCCTATAAAGTTACTTTTGTTTGGCTTCTGCTGCCATCTACAGCAGCATGAGGGAGATGCACAGTGAATAATAACTCAGGCAGTACAGAGAGAAGGCAAGGAGCAAGAACTTTCCTAGTGGATAACACCCAGTTAAACATAGCTACAGACATTGACGGGGGGCCTAAGGACTAGTTCTGAATAACACCTCCTTTTACCCTAAGTCACACAGAGACAATGAAAAAAGTTGGGCCTTCTGGTCCTAAGTGGCATTCTCCTACCCAGCTACTATTCCTGCCCCAGACCCTAAATCTGGCAAAAAAAAATCTTCTTTTCACTTTGTATTTACTTACAAAGTTCATGTGTCTCCTCACAATGTAAAACTCTTTGAAGAAAGGAATTGTTTCATTTTTGCCTTTGTATCTCAAGAGCTTGGCAAAGTATCAGATATATAACAAGTAGTTAATAAAGGTTTATTGATTGATTAATCCCTTTGAGGAAGAGTCTTTGGAATCCAGTTAACCTGGGCCAGTGTTCCAACATTCATTCTTTTATTTATTTATCCATTCATTCATCAAAGATTTGTTAAATTACCCACTACGTTTCCAGGAGCTGCTGTAGGTACTGAAATGACAAAGAAAGACACAAAGAATCAGTATCTACCCTCAAGTAGCTTACATATATCAGTGAAAATGCAGGTAGGTCCCTGATAATGATGATGGTAGTAGTGGTGGTGGTGATGATGATGATGATGATGATGGCAGCAATGGTGGTGGTGGTGGTGGTAGTGGTGGTGATAATGATGATGTTGATGGTGGTGGTGGTAGTGGTGGTGATGATGATGATGATGATGGTGGTGGTAGTAGTGGTTGATGATGATGGTGATGGTGGTGATGGTGGTGGTGGTGGTGGTAGTGGTAGTGATGATGATAATGATGGTGTTGATGGTGGTGGTGGTAGTGGTGGTGATGATGATGATGGTGGTGGTGGTGGTGGTGGTGATGATAACTAACATTTAGATAGCACTTTTTAGGCTTGAAAATCACTCTACATATATGATCTATTTAATCCTCACTATACTGTGAAATAGATTCTCCTTTCACACATGAGGAAACTGAAGCTGAGAAAAGTTGAGTATCTAAGACAGGATTTGAACTTAGGTCTTCTTGACTCCGAATCCAGCACTGTCCCTGCTATGCTACATAACTGCATGGTCAGAGACTACTGGACAACTAAGAATTTAGCTCTTCACCCCAAGAATAATTTCCCTCAAGTTCAGGGATAGATTATCATATAGATCATGGAGATTATTGTCTTGTAAGTAGGAGAAGTGATAAGAAAAGATACAGAGACAGGAAGGGGGAAGAGAGGAACAGAGAAATACTTAAGGAAATATGTATTAAGCATGTGCTATGTGCCAGGCACTGTGCTAAACAATTCACAGATGTTATCTCATTTGATCCTCACAACAACCCCTGCGAAGTGCTATTATTATCCCCATTTTACAGTTGAGGAAAATAAAATAGAGATGAAATGACTAGCCCAGAATCACACAACTACTAAGTTTCTAAAGCAAGGAGGCAGGATATGAATTCAGGTCTTCCTAACAAGAGTCCCAGCATTCTATCCTCTGGTCTACCTTGTTGCCTTATAAAGCACTTACTAAGTGCCTTGTGCTAAACTGTAGTGCTGCAAAGCCAAACAGTCTCTACTCTCAAAAAGCTTATGTTCTAACCAGTGACTAAGACTGGAGGGTGTGGGGGCAAGCATATGTGAGATGCCATGGTATAGAGGCATGCCCAGGCAAGCCAAGGTAAAAGGTCATTTTTCAGAGCCAGGAGGTACAAGGACAGATTGGGGATGGGGGAGCACCAGGAGAGGAGGAGGGTGGCTGGAATGTGGTAGCACCCTGAGGAAATGACTGATGAACAACAACTTGGTTATTAAGCCTGAATCCTTTGTGAAGGATGGGTCAGTGGCCCCTCTATCCTGATACTCACCAGAACCTCACCCCCCACATCTAATCCTACTTCCTATCAAGGATAACCAGGATTTCCTATGGCTCAGAGAACACCTGATGGGACTCCAGGGAGGTGGCGATTGGAGTGACGATAACCCCGCAAGCAGTTCTAGTCACTTTGGCCACAGGCCCAGCCCAGTTCAGGCAGAAAACCTAATTTGGGTGTAAAACATCTCTCGGCCTGAAGACCTCACAGGCTGCAGGGATTATTCCTCCAAATCCCAGGCCTGTGGGAATACTGTTCTCTCCTGGATGTCCAGGCCACTGGAGGCTGAAAGCTTCACTAACAATGTGAAAATGAAATGATTACAGGCTGCCACCTCATGGCCTTGAAGAAACCTTCCTGAACAGCTTGCTTTGTTCTTCCCTTTAAATCGTGTCATCTTTCTTGTAGGGCTTTTTTTTCCCTTCATCATCAACAGTATTTCCAGACCTTCTCCATCTCTAATCCTAATCCTCTAATCCTAATGCTTTGAGTGAATTTATTCTGTATATACTTATACATGGTATTTCAAAATTTTAGTCCAGTTTTAATCTAGCAAAGCTCAAAACTTCAATGCACTGACTTTTGGGACACTGTTAAGGTAGAAAGGTAGGAATATGTGTATATACTGTTCCTCCCATAGAAGCAAGGACTGCTTAATTTCTTTTTTTTTTATTTTGTATCTTCACAATCTAGCATAGCGTTTGGCCTATAGCAGTGGTTCCCAAACTTTTTTGGCCTACCACCCCCTCTCCAGAAAAAATATTTCTTAGCGCCCCTGGAAATTAATTTTTTTTAAATTTTTAATAGCAATTAGTAGGAAAGATAAATGCACCTGTGACTATCACTGCTCCCCTGGATCGCTGCAGCACCCACCAGGGGGCAGTAGCGCCCACTTTGGGAATCACTGGCCTATAGTAAAGGCTTAATAAATATTTGTGGATTGACTGACTGATTCCCTTCCTTTTACTCTGAAAGGGCAGAATGATCTCTTGAAGAAACTAGTTTGAAAAATTCTGGGCCCTGCTACATATGTGGGGAGTTTAGGCCCTCTGCCTGGGAAATTGACATTTCACATTAAAACATAATCATGAAATTGATCGTGCAATTTTCTCAGGTGAGAAAATATAGGATTTAGGAAAGGGAAGACCCAACAGCAAGTAGGCTGTAATGAAATTCTTGTTCATTTGGAGTCCAAATGTCAGCTGCTTAGTACCACAATTGTCATTTAACCAGCAAATACTTCCCCTCTTCCTCATTGAGTTAAGTTTTATTAGAAAGCTAAGCTGAAGGGGCAGCTGGTGGCTCAGTGGATTGAGAGCCAGGCCCAGAGATGGGAGGTCCTAGGTTCAAATCCGGCCTCAGACACTCCCCAGCTGTGTGACCCTAGGCAAGTCACTTAACCCTTCCCCCCCTTGCCTAGCCCTTACCCCTCTTCTGCCTTAGAACCAATATGATTATAAGATGGAAGGTAAGGGTTAAAAAAAAAGCTAAGATGAACAAGTCCAGAAAATGATGATGCTCAGAAATGGAAACTTTTGGAGGAGGTGATGGATTCCATATTAGAATTTGCAAGAGATAATGAAGGGAAACTCAAGTACTCTAGAATTTGAAACGATAGATTTCGAAGAATTCATAGCAAGGATAGGTAAGTTCCCCTATGCTGAAACTCTAGAAAGGAAATGGGAATGGGATGTTCCTAAGAAAAAATTTCTGAGGAAAAAAAAACACAATAATGGTTATGATGAAGATAAGGGAAAACCATCTCAATAGGTCGATATGGCCATACAAGGAATGTTCAATGCTTACTTTTAGAAAAGATATGTCTGTTTTACAAAGAAAGTAGCTAAAATAGTCATACCCCTTGACTCAAAGATTAAACTGTTAGCTACACACACATATGTATGTGTAGACATACAATACACATCATTGTATAGATATGCCTATGTATTTGTAGATATATGTACATATGTGTGTACCTATGATATAGACACATATATATTATACACATGTATGGATCTTTCTATCTTTGACCTCCATGGGGAATATTATGTCTAGACATACATGAATGTGTCTATACATACATATACACATGCCCCAACAAAGTCAAAAATAGAAAGATCTCCTATACCTCAAAATATTTATAATAGCAATTTGGTCAACAGAGAACTGATGAGTCTTACTGAATTGCTTTGTTCCTCTTTTTGTTATTCAATGTTAAAAAAAATGACTTTCTAGGTGGTAGAGGAGGGAGGAGCATTACTAAGAACTAAAGGTGATATATCAATAAATCTATTTTACTTTAAAAAATATTTAGTAGATAGAAGCAAG
>NW_025362215.1:0-1219 GCF_016433145.1 Gracilinanus agilis
TCCCACAGGCCGGCCCAGCCTGGGCCCTTCCTTCAGGCCTTGCCCCGCCCCCCCCAACCCCCACTGGGCCGCGCCCCCTTCTAAGGTAACCCTCGGTCTCGAGGCTCCCTGCGGATGGGCTCTGGAATGGGATCAAACTCTGAGCTTTTAGACAAATTTAGTATCAGTCGACGGTTCTCTCATCCCTCAATCCGGCCGCCTGAGCGAGCGCTTCGGAGTCTGTCCCGCCTTTGGGCCTCCCCCGTGTCCCAGGAGGGCGAGCAGAACCCGATACCGGGCCATCTCCGGCCTGTCCCCCCCCAGCAGGCTGCCACGCGCCGTGGCTTCGGGGGTCCCTGTGGGATGATTCCCTTCCTCTGCTTGGGGAACGTCACCTTTGCAGCAGCGCTTCATCTCCCTGCTATTGTCGGTGTTAAAGTAGGAAAGAAGAGAAAAGGGAAGGAGAGCCGGAGAGATGGAGGGCAGGAGGAAGGGAAAAGGAAGGGAGAGACAGACAGACGGGCGGGGGAGGGAAGGAAGAAGGAAAAAGGAAGGAAGGAAGAGAGAGGGAGGGAGAGAAGGAAAAATGAAGGAAAGGAGAGAGATGGACAGAATCGGGGGGAGAAGGAAAAAGGAAGGAGGGAGAGACAGACAGAGACAGAGATGGGGGGAGACGAGTCCCTGCAAGGCCTCCCCTGAGCTTTTTTCTAACCCAGGTGAGGCCTCCCCAAGGTCTGGGTGTGCACCTCCTGGCCAGGCCTGGGTTCCAGGGGGGGGGACATGGGCCGTCTGCAGCTATTCTGGGAGCTTCTGTGGGAGGGGCTGGCCTCGCTCTGTGGCCCCCCCAGGCCTGAACTAGAAGCAGGGCGGGAGTCACCTAGAAGTCGCACAAGAAGGTAGAGAACCTCCCGGCCTTTGGAGCTGGCCAGAGCGTGGCCGAGGGGCCTCCAGGATGACCACTGGGCATCCCGAGGCCTCTCGTGGCCCTCCGGCCCCTCTTAGACCCTCACATTGTGAGTCGGCTTTTGTTCCCGCCAGAACCTGGCAATGTTTGAGGCTCGCCAGGGGTCCCCTCTGACCCTCGGGAGGTGCCATTGTCCCCATTTTACCAAAGGGGAAACCGAGGCAGGCTCCGTGACGTCACGCCCCCTTCCTCTTCCCCACAGATAAACATCATTCAGGGGATCGTGGCCGAGATCAACACCAAGACGGGGGAGTCGGAGTGCCGCTACTACAAGGA
>NW_025362216.1:0-1742 GCF_016433145.1 Gracilinanus agilis
CGATTACTGCATATGCAAAGGAGACTACAAAGAATGAGGGAAGACTTGCATAAAATGATGCAGAATCAGTAAGGGGACCCAAGAAAATAATATACATGATTATAATGATAAAAACAGAAATAACTGACATGAAATGATTGTTGTGCAATTCTAACTCCTCATTGCTGTGGAGAAGAAAGGAAATGTGCCTCCCTTCTTTCAGTTTTGAGATGGGGGATGGCTCCTGAGAAATGCTATGTAAGCTGCCAAATGTGCTTACTGTATTGGTTAGTTTTGTTTAGCTGTTTTCTATCATTGGGGGGGGGCATAAGAGAAGGTTCACAGGGTGCAGAGGGAGAAATTGTATTAGAAAACAACTGGGATATAAAAAGCATCAGTAAAATGAATGTGTCGCAGCTTTGATTCCCTCCCCTTAGATTAAGTCTTGGAGTGAAAGGAAATTGGTCTTTTGGCTTAGTGGTTTCCCCAGTGTTCTGGGGGTTCCAGAAGGGCGCCCTTTGTAAGAATGCAAGACTCCAAAACTTAGCTTAAAAATAAAAAGAGAAATTTATTAATTAAGGAAGTAATATTGAATCTGGCCTGGAGGACAGCATAGATGGAAAACTGCCTCCCAGAGGACATTATTTCTGGGGTCTTTATATTCTTTACAACAGGTGATATGTGACTTGAAGAGGGTATGTGCTCAGGTACAAGGTGGGGTTGGTCTCTAGGGGGTAACCCTCACAGTTTAGGAAACAGATGGCTATCTTAGACAAAACCTGATGGTATCAAGGCCTATCCTGGAGGTGTATCTCTATGTCCATCTCAAAACCTAAAGGACATCCAAGGAAGATAGACCTGCAGAGTCTTATCAGAAGTTATCAGATGTTTTAGGGTTAGTAGTCACAAGGATGCAAGAAGACAGGGATTTTCCTGCTTATAGTCTGGCCTGAAACGCTTCTATAATTTGGGGGTACAATGTCCCATGCCACCAGCATCTCAAGTTCCTAGGGTCTATCCCAGCCTTGAAATGGAGGGGGATTCTTGGAAGAAGAAGGAAGGTTTCAGGAATCTTTGTAAGAGCCTCTGGAGAAAGCCATCAGGATTGCCAGAGAATTGGCCATTATGAACAGAGTGATGATACCAGAGAGGCGACAATGGAGAGGTTTCTATGTTGCTAATCAAAACCAATCTGGGAAGAAGAAACAATGACTATTTCCTCTTCTCTTTGTCCTTCTCCAGGGAGAAGCTAAATGACCATGTGTGCTAGCCACTCTGCTTCCATCAATACTGCCAGACTAGGTTTGAGAAGGCAGCTGAGGTTTTGGAGCTTTTTCCTTCTCCCAGATATTTATTTTTTTGTTTTCAAGTATTAAACTGTGAGAAAGTCATTGGCTAACAACAACAACAAACCCTGACTGTTTGATATATTTCTTAATGTATAGATAATGATAAGAGGAAGAGGACAACCCTTTGCCCTCTTTAGTGACAGCAGACATATTCATCCAGTAAGACTGAGCTGGAGTGTTGGAGCCTCAGAGACAATAAGTTGAAACTGCCATTTTCTTCCACAAACCTTACAAATGTATATTCTACTCTTAGGTCTATTTTCTCTCCGTTGAGTAAAAAAAAGAAAATGAGCTCAGAAATAGTGGTGTTCCTCCTCTCCTTATTTTTGGGTCCCACTACATTGAACTGTTAGGTATAAGGGAGCAGGAAGAAAATTACTGTGCCTTTAGTTGTAGAGGTTTCTAGCAGTCGAT
>NW_025362217.1:0-2654 GCF_016433145.1 Gracilinanus agilis
ATTTGAATAATCTGGCCAGCTCCTCAGAGTAGCATTCTCTACAGTGGAGTTTGAATGTTTGACCATTCTACTCAAGAAAGGATCTCAGTGCCTGGTATCTTATCTTGCATAGTCATCTTAAGAATTTTCCTAAGACAATTCAAATGGAAGTGACTCAGTTTTCAGCCATGACACTGGCATATTGTCCAGATTTCACAAGCAAACAGAAAGGAGATCAGCATAGCAGCTTTGTAGACCTTCAGATTGGTAAGCAGTCAAATACCTGTTCTCTCTCCAACTTTCTTTGGTGCCTTCCAATTAGTTAGCTCTGACAATGATTGCATTGATTTCATCATCTATGTAGACATTCCTAGAAAGTACACTGCCAAGGTAAGTGAATAGCATTCAAAATTTCTCCATTTCTTATAACCAATGATTCAATGGATGGATGGATGGTGCAGTGCTGGCTCATGGAGAACCTGTTTTCTTGGTGTTAATTGTCAGGTCAAAATTAGCACAAGTGGTAATGAATTGATCCAAGCTCTGTTGCATCTCAGTGTCAGAGGCTGTATTGATTGCACAATCATCTGCAAATGTATATCCCTGTACATCCCTGTCAAATGAGACAGCCAGAGGCAAAGATATGGAGACAGAAGATGATGTGTCCTGAGGAAAATAAGAAAGGCAATTTCAATGGACAGTAAAATGCAGGAAAGGAAATATATTACAGTTTTTAAAAATATGTTGGGGGTCAGAAGAAATCAAGAAGGAGACACTAGAGTATTTTGAGCAGAGGAGGAATTTTGGGAAAATTTTAGGAAATTCATTTGGGCAGTGATAGGGAGGATGATTTTGAGAAAGGAGAGAGGAGGCAAGAAGGTTAAATAGGAGGCTATTTTAATAGTTTAATAACACCTTACATTTGGTCAATGTATTACCTTGAGTGTTGATGAAGGTCTAAATTAAGATAATGGCCATGTAAGTAGATAAAAGGACACCTCCGTGAGATCTAATGTAGAGGTAAAAACAGAAAAATTTGGCAAGTTACAGGATATATAGAGTAAGGTAATGAATAATCAAAGATAAAAACAATGTAAATAATCCAAGTGAATTGAAGAATAGTTGTGTCTGTTTTTAAGACGTTTAAAGAATGGGACAGCTAGGTTGCTCAGTGCTTAGAGTGTTGGGCCTGAAGTTAGGAAGACTCATCTTTCTGACTTCAAATTTGGCTTCAAACACTTACTAGTTGCATGACTCTGAGCAAGTCGCTTAACCCTGTTTGTCTTAGTTCTCATCTGTAAAATGAACTGGAGAAGAAAATGAAAAAGTACTCCAGTACCTTTACCAAGAAAATCCCACGTGGGGTCGTGAAGAGTCTGACACTACTGAAATGACTAAACAACAAAGAAATATAGTTTGAAATACTCAAAAAGCAGTTAGAAATGTGTGTCTGTAGTTTTAAATAGCAACTTGGGCTAGATGTATAAATCTGAGATTCATATCTATAGATGTGAGTTGCATATGTAGAGAAGGCAATTAAACCAGAAATTACATAAGAATTATACTTTGTATAAATAGAAAATCTTGTACCCTTGAACTTCATCTCCCAGCATCCTTTTCCCTGAGCCCTCACATTTGCGACTTTATGTATTGTTTATAAATTTGCTGTTAGCCGCATTTCTCTCTCTTTCTTTCCCATGTGCATGGCTTATAGCAAAGCCCTTTACCCTTAAAGAGTGTGGACTTGATAGATTATGCATGGAAATTATGAAAACACATCACTACAGGATGTAAAAATTTAGCATCCAGTGAATATCAAGCAAGACATGACTTGATGGCTAAGAATGTACTCTTGGAACCAGAACATTAACACAGACTAAACCACTACCCACAATTGCACAGGCATCATATCCTTATTCCATTGAATCTTAACATCATTTTAAGAGATGTCACATTACCAAATATTCAAATTATTGAAAGCCAGTAAAAGGGACCATCAGAGGATGAGCTTATATTTTAATACTTTATTCAACTACAAAAATCAGTTATTTTATCCACTTGTGCAACAATCCATAAGACATTACATATGGAAGAGTAATACCAGGATGACAACTTGTCTCAGGATGATTTCTATTTGAACTCAACTGAAAAAGATGATAAAAACAAAAATTATAATAATAATCCTCTCGAAGAAGAACCCATCAACCATTCCATGAGGTTAGTGGTTGAGGAGAGACGGTGATGAAGGAAGAAAAGAAGAATGGGGATGCATGGTAAGGTGATGTAAAGTGGGCACTTTCTATGCCCTGAGACATTTTATGGTAATTGTGAAAGTCAAGCAGGAAATCTGAAACACTGTCAAATAAGGCTCTGATGATACCACCAATTGAGTTAGAACTCCAGACAGTATGATGCAACTGCTCCTAAGAATCAAAGACTTGGAGAGGGTGGCCAGCCCCTGCCAGAAATGATTAGGATAGTCAGCTTAACATTGAGGATAGAAGATCAAGTGGTACTCCATATTTTGGTAGCACACAAAGACAAGATAAGGGGGGATCATGCAGAAATACTAGTATCCTACCTACTAAAAAAACCTTCAAGGGTATTTAGTGTCCAACATTAAAGCAGGCAAACTACATGTGAAGAAAAAATAGGCTAAAGACACAAATGCTTTC
>NW_025362218.1:0-1077 GCF_016433145.1 Gracilinanus agilis
TTTTTTGTGTGTGCTTTTGTACTTCTGAACACAGTGGCTTCTTGCATAGTAGGAGCTTGATAATGTTGATTTGAATGGTATCTATGGACACTTAGTAGAGACCAGGGCCCTGAGGAAATGGAATACAGAGTACTTTCTGCAGCTTGATAGGACACCATAATTGGACTCCGTGGTCTCTGGTTAGCCAAGTATGACATGGGAGTATTAAATGCCAGAAGAAAATAAAGGTTGAAGGATGACAAAAGAGAAAGCAGAGGGTCCCCTTAACGACAAGTAAGGTCACAAGTCTTCTGAGGCCTTTTATACTGCTATTTATCCCTTGTACATAGTAGCATAGGACCCTCCTAGTCTGATGGGCTTACCAAATGGATGAGAAGAAACTGGGGGAGATGTCACAGTGGGAGGCAGGAGGCATTTGGCTTCCAGAGAACTCTCCAGCCCACAGACTGGTCCCTGCCCTTCCAGCAGCGCTCATTTGGTTCTGTTATTTGGAAACAAAAAAGGTCACAATGCTTGATAATTGAGCACACATAATCCTGAGTTTATATAGTCAAAGGGGGAGAGGAAAAAAAAAATCCATGTTGAGAATGTTGCTATTGAATATCATTCCTCTGGCAAGACAATGCCTCCTTTGAATTTTTGTTCTTAGTCACTATTTGTTTTTATTCTGAAAGACTATTAACCTCCTACTATTTCTCCATCTTTTATAATCAAAATTGCGGAATTAGAAAAAAATAATACTAACTGGCACCCTTCTTGTACTATATGTTCTGCCTAGCAATAGAGGAAGGAAAAAAGATGGCAACTCATGGTCTAGACCAGTGATGGGCAAACTTTTTAAAGAGGGGGCCAAAGGAAAGGAAATACTCATCTGTCGGTCTGTTTCTAAGACAACTCTTTTGAAGTTTCATTGTATTGTATCCTACTCACTGTATTTGTCAGATTAGGAATAATGTCTCGCTGCAGGATAGAATATTTCAGGGGGCCACATCTGGCCTGAGGGCCGTAGTTTGCCCATCACTGCTCTAGATGATAAAGGTGGGATCAGAAGGACTGAGGATGCTGGGCAAGAAGATT
>NW_025362219.1:0-5469 GCF_016433145.1 Gracilinanus agilis
TCTCTCTTTCTGGTATTCAATGTTACCATTCATCACATAACACTGCTCCCCCCCTCCAACTTTGATACACAGTTTTTGCCACATTGAATAAAAGTAATTATGTGACCTTTCCATTCCTATTGTTGTGAGATGTATGTGTTTATTACTATTTAATTCGATTCATTTCAGCAAACATTTAAACATACTATTTTTCTAGGTGCTAGGTGCTGGGGATACAAAGATTAATAATAACAGTAATAATAATAAATAACATCTATATAGCACTTACTATATATAATGCATTTCGATAAGCACTTTATAAAGATTAGCTCATTATATCCTCATAATAAACCTGAGAAGTAGGTCTTATTTTTTCACATTTTACAGATGAGGAAATTGCGATAAAAAAGAGGTTAAGTGATTTGCCCAGAGTCCCACAATAGTAAATGTCTGAAGTCAAATTTGAACTCAGTTCTTCCTGACCCCATGCCTCAGACTTTATTCGGTCTCAAACCTTGAGGAGCTTATAATATTTGGGGAGCATGAACTTTTAAACAGATAACAAAAGTTAATTTTAGCTAGAGATCATTAATAGCTAATGGGAATAGGATAGCTGACCTGTAGAAGATGGTATTTAGGTTAAGGAAGAATTCAACGATCATAAAGAGGAAGGGTGGAGGTGGAGGTCAGTCCAGATAAGAAATGGAATGCTGACCTAAGGAAACCTTGGGAAATGGATGAAGCTAACAATAAAGGTATAAGGAATGTGAAATGTTTAACTGCACTCAATTGCTATAACTTTGACAATGAGTAAGGACAGAAAGTTTCCAGCTTTCAAATGAAAATTTTAAATGAAAAGCACCCAGAAGTTTGGGCAGAAGCACTCACAGGAAAGAACCCACCAGATCTTTTCTTATGGCAATGTTGTTCTGACCACAAGACCAGACCAGACCCAAAGGATACTTAGATATAAGCAGAACTAATTCAGTGATTCCCAAAGTGGGCACTACCACCCCCTGGTGGGTGCTGCAGTGATCCAGCGGTGTGGTGATGGCCACAGGTGCACTTTTCTTTCCTATTAATTGCTATTAAAATAAAAAAAAAATTAATTTCCAGGGGGCTAAGTAATATTTTCTTTTCTGGAAAGGGGTTGGTAGGCCAAAAACGTTTGGGAACCACTGAATTAAACAAACAAAAAGATGTCATGACAATTTGTGCCAAGATTAAATTCATTTTATCATAGAGTTTCCATAATATGAATAATCATAAACTAAATCATTTATTTTATTTTCCTTCTATATTGCAATTATTAATACCAAAACCCTTTGAAAAACAGAAACTTGGTCTTAGGTTTCTTAAGAAGAACAATGTTTTTTTTTCTGCAGATACAAAAGAATCTGGAAATGAATTAGCAATCTCCAGAATCTAAGCAAAATGTGTTCTTAGCAGTATTGAGACAAAAAGGGCCACTATCTGAACAGTTTACATATCTACGCCCAGAAATAGAAATGAAGTGAAAAAAGAAATCCAAAATGGATCAGGGCCTAAGTTATAATTATGATATAATCAAATAATCATAGATCAATATCTTAAATAGACTTTAAAACCCATCTAGCCCAATCCTCTTATTTTATACATAAAGTTAAATGAAACTCAGATTAAATAGTTTGTTCAAGGTCATAAGGGCCAAATCCAACGTTTCAACTGATGTTCCCCTAATCTCAATTTTACCATCTTTTTATCGTACCAACCTGACAGCTGGACTCATCCCTGTAAGGAATATTTTCTTTACCATACAAGTACAATATGAAAAGCAAGGCATAATGGGTATCTATTTCCTAATTAATGCTTTTCAGCAAGATTAGCTTCAAGGTTTTCTTTCATTAATTGGGAAGCATTTCCCAAGTTCTTTAACTTCTTGCTCCTACAATCCATTCCCCCTTCCTTATTTTGAAATACTTTAATATTCATTTCAGTGACATATTAAACATGTTATGGCTCTTTCAAAACTTCAGAAGTATTGCAAATGCCTAGACTCAAAATTTCATTCATAAATTTTATTCTTTTAGAGATTAAGGGGTTATTTTAATTATTTAAAACAGATACACAGACATACTGCTTGCTACTTAAATTGGTCTAAATCATACTTCATCTTACCTACAGCAATTTAGCCTGTTTTGTCTAAAATGGTCTTTCTTTATTAAACTACCTGTGAATTTTGCAAGTCTTTTCACTCTAAATTCAATAAAGAATATCTATCTCCTTTTGCCACTCTATGAAGCTACAATTTGGCCAAATACCCCTTTACATGATTCTGCCATACTTCTTTACACCCTCAGGTATCTTGTCCCTTCATCTTTACTCAATTTTCTCTTTATCCTTAGTCAATGCATTTACCCATTCTGTTTGGAGATGTAGACCTTGGCAATTACAGAAGGCATGTTATTAACTCTGCCAGCTGCTTCATCACCTGCACTCACTGCAAGCCAATTTCAAAGATCTTTGTTCTAGAGGGCGCATTGCTTATTCTAATTAGGGGGCTTATCATAGGGCTGCAGCAGATTTCGTCTTTGTAAATGATCTTTCCTACTTCTCTACACTCAAAAAAAAAAAAAAAAGGAATGAAGCTTTGTCCTTCCCTCACAACCTATCCTCTGCCATTTTCCTCTTATTTTTCCAATTTCTGTCATTATTTTGACTTCTTAAGCCCTTCATCTGGACCTTCTGGCTATTATAATGGTAATATAGTGCTAAGAATGTGAGAGAAAAGGGATAACTTGCTTCTTTTTCATAGAGATCAAGTAAACAAATTTTACATGTAACTTTCTATTTCTTCTTCTCTAGTCTCTTTACTTGTTTCATTTGCTAGGTCATTTTTTTAGTATCCCAACTGTGAGTAATCCCTATAACTATGTCCATATCCTCCTCCTTTAATCCACATATACCCATTCTTTCAGGGCTCATCAGCTATTAATTGTAGTACCTCTATAACTGATTCTAAAACCTATCACTCTAGCCTCAGGCTCTTATGCAAGTTTTGGTAAATATTTCCAGATGCTCAGAGAACATGTCTTTTTGAATCTGCGCAATTACGTAAAAAACAACTCTTCTTAAATCAAACCTCCTAACTTCCCTTATATTAAACAAATCTACTTCTCAGTTTCTCTAATTCTGCCAAAAGGATAATCATTCTTCCAGTTACCTAGGCTTCCAAGAATTTTTAATACCCTAGGAATAAAAAGGAAAGGAATTGATTTAGTTACCTATTGATAATACATTTATATTGATCTAGATTTTTCTAGATTTTCTTTTATTGGTCTAGATTCTTTTATTTTCTAGATTTTTCTTTTATTGGTCTAGATTTTCATTCTCCCATGAAAATACTAAGTAATAGTACTAAAATAACAGAATAAATTATTAAAATAAATGTTAATAATAAAGTTACATTTTTACCCAAAAATAAAAGTATAATGCACTTTCTTGAGTTAATATCACTTCCCTTTATAATTATTTCCTGGGATAAGTCTTTCTGTTTGTCCTAGACAACTAAATTCAAAATTTCAGTCTTTACTTGGTAGTAGTGGTTCCTAGCATTATAGTCATAATAAATAATCTGGCAGTTTCCACAAGGGCACCGTTATATTTTCAAACATAAAAAATAATGGCAAATATCATTCATATCCTCTTAACCAGTTTTATTGACTTAAGTCTTTTCCTAATCTGAAGCCATTTTTACCATGCCTCTTTTTTGTTATGCTACTATTATTAACACATTCCTCTCGTTTATGCCCTCAAATCTGAAATCCATAGGTTGTCATTTAAGATCTGTCAGTTGGCCCTACTTAGCCAAACTTTGCTTTCTCTACTTTCTCACTCACTACTTCACTCTAGTTCAATTTCTCTACATAACACTCTTCATTTCTACATTCAACAACTCATAGATAATGCTGGTTTATAACTTTAATCCTGGTATTTCTTTTATACCTACCAAAAATAAGTAAATGACCCTTCTTCCTCATTTATTTATATCCAATCCATTGTTCCCAGATAAACCCTCCTTTCCTTTCAAATTGCATCTTTGCTACTGAAGGACTAGATAGATGCTGCAGTATTGGTTCATGTCTATCATATTTCTCTACAATATTAATTATTATCATTTTATAATTATTATTCACATTATTATTTGACTTCAGCATCATCTCCATTGTTTGCAACAGACAGTCTTTTTGACAAGAAAAAAAAAATAGAAGAGAGATAATGAGGCTAGTAGGTAGCAGAGGAAATAAGAGTTTTGGTCTTGGGATCAGAAAGACAAGTTCAAATTGAGCCTTATATATTGACTTACTGTGTGATCTTTGGCAATTCACTTAACCTTCATCTACCTCAGCTTCCTCAACTGAAAAATGAGGTTAATAATAGCACCTACTTCTTTGAATTGTTGTGAGGATAAAATCAGATAATATTTTAAATTGACTTGCATATCTTTAAGTGCTATATAAATGTCCACTAGCTATTAATGAAGGAGGGAAGATACAGATGAAAGTCTAGTAAGATAATTAAATTTCCTCCAGCTTCTCCATATACTGGCACAGCGCCAGTGCTAGCTTCCTCATTGACTCGATATACTCTGTTCTGACATGAACAAATTGTGATCTATTTACAAAAACTTCTACTAAGCATCAGCAGTTTTTAATTGCCTATCATATTTACTAAACAATAAGACAAAATGTTTTCCCTAAAACCAAGCACAAGGAGAATGTGACTCAAAGAATACTGGATTATTCTTCTTTCTTCCAGTGATTAATTGTTAGAGCTGGTGGAAGCTATTCAACCTCCCTAGATCACATTCCCTTATCTGTAAAATAAGGCTTTGTTAGCTCATCTCTTTGGTTCCTTCCATCTCTGAGATTTAATGTTTGCAAGTCAATTTCTGGAGGTGCCAAGGTTTTACTTTAAAAGTGGGGCCACATCAATTGGGGAATGGCTGAATAAGTTGTGGTATATTATTGCAATGGAACACTATTGTGATATAAGCAGGATAGTTTCAGAAAAAACTGGGAAGATATAGATGAACTGATGCAAAGTGAAGTGAGCAAAACTTGAAGAATATTGTTAACACTAATAGCAATATTGTATAATAATCTACTGGGAATGTCTAAACTATTCTCATCATTACAATAATCTAAAATAATTTCAAAGGATTTTTGATTAAAATGCGCTCTATCTCCAGAGAAGAAATTGATGAAGTCTGAATGCAAATTGAAGCATACTTTTTTAAAATAACTTTTTAAAAATGTTCTTATTTATTTTTCTGTTTTCTTTCCCAACATGACTAATACAGAAATGTTTTGCATGACTACACATGCATTACCCATATCAAATTGAATTGCTGTTTCAGTGAAAAGAAGAAGAGATAAGAAGGGAATTTGGAACTCAATTTTTAAAAACATTATAAACTACTTTCACATTATTTATATATATATATATATA
>NW_025362220.1:0-1169 GCF_016433145.1 Gracilinanus agilis
CATGAAAATAAGACTTTCATTGAAACATGGAGACAATAGGCAACTAGTTACATAGCAACTATGTTATAAATGGGAGATACATTCCTAGGCAGCCAGGATGCTTACCATGAAAGCTGAAAGTCTATTTTTATGGAGACCTGACACTCTAAACAGCCTCACTAGCTCTCACTTTCCTAGGGTGTCCAGTGAGGAGGATCATAGCATATGATTTTTACAGCCCTCAAGTATTATCCAATGACTCCCAAAGACAAAAGTTATGGAGGTCTCCATAAAGAAACAAGCAATGTCCTGGAAAGGGGTTGGGACGAAGGGTTCTTACCTCCCCAGGAAACTCCTGACCTCTATTTGAAGATGCCAACTCTATGGTAATAGCAGATGTTGCATTCTCTCTCTCTCTCTTTTGACATATAGCAATAAGAATTTAATAAGTCCCTACTCTATGGTGGGTACTCTAATAGGTGCTAAAGATAGAGACTAAAGAGATATAACCTCTATCTTCAGGGAGCTTACATTTCATTCTGTGTGTCTCTGTGAAAGAGAGACAGATATGGAAAGACAGAGACAAGAGATAAAGACAAAATAGAAAGGTGGAGACAAAGATAAAGACAGATTGCAGGTAACAGAATTGTGACTACAATTTTTTATGCCTGGTGCAAAAAGCAGGAAGAGAGCTGAAGCTATTCCCTGTAAGTAAGTGGTAGTAGGAAGTGGTGAGAATGAGGTATGGAGGGACAAGGCAGTCCAGTCAATCATTTTGTAGCTCCTTATTTCCATTCATTATTGAGGGTAACTAGGTGCTAAGCTCTGTTTTTAGGCTGCCAGAAGAACTGCAAGTGCTTGTAGGTGACCTCTGAGCTTGGTTCCCTGGGAAAAACCTCAGTCTCCTTAACTTAGCTATATCTCTGACAACTTAGGGAAAGGAGACCAGTAGGATGGAGCATTAGAAAAGTACTGACTCCACAGCTGCCTGTGGGAGGCAGCAGGGCAATTAATAAAAATCAGAGTTTGGAAGTTCATAAGCCAAATCTCCTTGTGGCCCCTGCCACAAGAAACTAAGCAGTAGGAAAGTAAAAGTATCAAACACATACATGTTGTGTATATGTGTATTTATATACATATATGCACATGTAATATACATATACATATGCATAGATGTGTGCTGTGTGTAT
>NW_025362221.1:0-2158 GCF_016433145.1 Gracilinanus agilis
CCTGTTAGCTTGGGAAAATTGCCTTAGTGTCTCCTACTTGAAATCTACGATTATTCTAAATAAAAGTAATAATGATAATCATAGCTAATATTTATTTGGTGCTGACTATGTCAGGCAATGTGCTGATTGCTTTATAGTAATTTCCTCATTTGATCCTTACAACAACCCTGGGAATTAGGTACTCCTATTATCCCCGTTTTGCAGATGAGGAAACTGAAGCAAACAAGAATTAAGTGACTTGCCCAGAGTTATGTAGTAGTAAGTGTCAGAGGCCACTTTTACATTCAAGTCTCTCTGACTCCAAATGGGGCCCTCTATCCACTGCACCATTTAATGTAGAATAAGAGATCTGTGTGAATCACCTTTTGCTAAATCCAATGACTTCCCAGCTGTGTGACCCTGGACAAGTCACTTAACCCCCATTGCCTAGCCCTTACCACTCTTCTACCTTGGTACCAATATATAATATTGATTGGAAGATAAAGGGTTAAAATAAATAATGAATCCAATTGGGGTGGAGGTGGTTAGATCTAGTGGAAACAGTCACAGACTTGGAGTCAGATGGGAGTCGCAGCTAGGTGGTGGCATGATGCACAGGGCACCAGGAAAACTAACTTTCATGAGTTCAAAACTGGCTTCAGACACTTCCTAGCAGAGTGATCCTGGACAAGTCCCTAAATCCTGTTTGCCTCAATTTTCTCAACTATAAAAATAAGTTGAAGAAAAAAATAGCAAACAGTTCTGGTATCCTTGCCAAGAAAACCCTAAATGGAGTCAGGAAAGGTTGGACACACCTGAAAAAGTTGGTCTTGAATCCCAGCTCTTCCACTAATTCTCTTATGATTTTAACAGGTCAATAAAGCTCTCTTGGCCTCAGTTTCTCCAATAATCTGGGCTAGATGACCTTCAAGGTCTTTTGAGCTCTAAAATCTGAGGTCCTATACCATGTCCTGGGGAGCTTGGAGCTTTAGGGAGTCTCGAGTACAGGGAGGAGCCTTCTTATAAAAATAAATAGCCAGGGTAGCTAGGAGGCTCAGTGGATGGAGACCCAGCCCTGGAGATGGGAGGTCCTAAGTCCAAATTTGGCCTCAGACAGTTCCTAGCTGTGTGACCCTGGACAAGTCACTTAACCCCCATTGCCCATCCCTTAACGTTCTTCTGCCTTGGAACTGAAACTTAATAACAATTCTGAGGAAGAAGGTAAAGGTTGGGGGTAAAAAAAGAACAATGCCCTTCACTCCAAACTTGTCTGTTGGATAGATCTGGATTTTGAGGGGGAGTTTTCTTTCCTCTGACTTCTAATTTTGTCTGTACTTGTCAGTTAATAATTAATAATCCATTGACTTGTGACATCGTTTCTATTTCAGTCTTTTGGTTCCCATCTTTTCCAACTTTCTCTTGTCTCACTCCTGCCCCAATCCTAGACTTTGAGAGAAAAACCTGTGATTTATTATACAGTATAAGGCATAGCATACATTCTAATTCTATGGTGCATAAATATTATACAATATTATTTTAACAAATGCAATGCATATTTATTATACATTGTGCTTTAATTTATATTTTCCTGTATCCCTCATAGCATTTAGTGCATGGCAACTGTTCAAAAGGGCAGCTAAGCGGCTCAGGAGATAGACCACTGGGCTTGGAATCAGGAAAACTCATCTTCATAAGTTCAAACCTAGTCTCAGAAACAGCTGTGTGACCCTGGACAAGTCACTTCACCCCATAAACCTCAACTTCCTCATCTGGAAAGTGAGCCAGAGAAGGAAATGGCAAACCATTCCAGTATCTTTGCCAAGAAAACCCCAAAGGCGGACTTGGAGTCATACAGTTCTAATCTATGTTACCTTGGGCAAGTCACTTAACTCCATTGGCCTCTTGTTTCTTCTGTTCTGATTGATCCCAGAGAGAAGAACCCAGAGTAATGGCTGATCAAAAAATGAGCAAAGGAGAAAGCGAGCAAATAAAAAACCCCCAGATGAAAACTAAATTAGAAATACTAAAAATCAAGGGAGAAATTAATAAAATCAAAAGTAAAAGAAAACTAAATTAGAAATACTAAAAATCAAGGGAGAAATTAATAAAATCGAAAGTAAAAGAACTATTGAATTAATAAATAAGACTAGAAGCTGGTATTTTGAAAAAACAGATAAAA
>NW_025362222.1:0-1411 GCF_016433145.1 Gracilinanus agilis
ACACACACACACATACACTCTTTTATGAGCTATCTTCCTTATATCTCCAGTGCCTGACACAAAGTAATCACTGTATAACTTTAAGTTGTTCATTATGATTTTGATGTAGAAATTAGCCAATAATAATAATATAGAGTATTTGAATGTTGAAAAAATATTTTATATAATTTATTTGAGCCTTACAACAACTCTAGGAAGGATTTCTACTACAAGTCTAATTATTCCCATTTCACAGATCCAAGGGAACAGAAGCTTGACAAGCGTCAAAGGTGACATTTGAACTCAATTCATCCAGATTCCAAGTTAGGCACTTTACCCACTACATCATTACTCCTCCCTAAATAAATGGACTAATTTAGTCATAGTCCATTTTCTCCCATCACTTGTTGGTTTTAATTTTCACCAAAATTGTTTCTGTCATCTTACTGATTTTTTAAAGGGATTAACCATGAATATCAGTGGGAGAAAATGACAATAATACTCTCTATTTGACCTCCCCATCACAGAAGCATTATGGGAAGAAGGAGAGAGGGTTGGGAAGCCTGAGGGGAGGGAGAGACTGTGAGAACAATGTCTTTCTTCTTTTAGCCTCCAGCAACCTAGGGAAGTCTGTCACTTGCATTATCATATGAAGACTTGCTGCTTTTAAAATATTCTTTCCTGTCTCCTTTCTAGTGGAAGCTTATCAAAAAGAGAGCAATTACCTCATTCTAATTTCAATCCTATTTCTGTCTGTTCCATCCAACTGGAATAATATAAATGTACACTGGAGATTCTTTTCAATGCATGTTTTTATGAATAATGAATTTGAATCTGAGGGAAGAAATGTGCTTAAGAATTATACTAACAGAATTCCTAGCATTTCTTCCCTTCAGGTACAGTCTTTCCAGTCTCCAGTCAAGTAAATGCTTTGAAAGTCTGGGACTTTCCCACTGTTTTTTTCTTTCTTTTTTTCCTTTTTTGTTCCCCATTTAGCTTTGCTCTTTAAACGCGTGGACACTTGGGCTCCGGGCCAGCAGGATTCAGCATAAGCATAACTGTCTAAAGAATATTCAAAAGGCTGTTCTGCTCTTGCCCAATTTGAGTGCTAGCTATTAAAGGGATATTGTCAAGTAAATAATGCTCTCCACATTGGGAATTTACATAAAACTAGGGAAGAGAAAGTAGCCTCCTAGAGAGTTCTCTTTAATGGAAGTCAAATTATGGGTTTGGGTGGATTTCAGCATTATTCTGAACCCTTAACATTCTCAAGAATGTCCAACTCACCCCTAATGTATAAGAAGTCAGGCTAACAGTTACCAACCTGGTGATATTCAACTGATTTGATGGAGATGCATCTTTCTTTCTCTTTCTTCCTTCCTTCCTTCCTTTCTTTCTTTCCTTTCTTTCTTTCTTTCTTTCTTTCTTTCTT
>NW_025362223.1:0-1048 GCF_016433145.1 Gracilinanus agilis
ATATTATTATAGACAATATATAATATATAAATATGTAAATATAAATACATTATATATATATATAAACTCAGAATCAGCACTAAGTTTCTGTTCCGAGGCAGAAAGAGCCGTAAGGGCTAGGTAACTGGGGTGAAGTGACTTGCCCAGGGTCACACAGCTGGGAAGTGTCTGAGGCTAGACTTGAACCCGGAACCTCTGGTCTCTGGGCCTCACTTTCCCCCTCCTGAGCCACCTAGCTGCCCCTGGGAGCCCTCCATTTATTGGGGCGATGTGGCGAGCACCCCGAGGCTCGGAGTCCCCTTCGCTGCGAATCCCCGACCTAACGCTCTTGGCCATAGTTTCCTCATCTGGAAAATGGGAAGAAGGCTACTCCTCCTCCTCTTCCTCCTTATTCCCATACCCGAAGCTGCTCCTGGGAAGGTCTCCTTTTTGTCTCCCCCGCCCCGGGTCAAGGAAAGAATAGAGACCCCGTAATGGTAATGATTCATCCCCGGGGCTTTCGGGGCCGTGGTGGCGGCGGGTTCTGGCTGGCACCGCGGGGTCCCGTGCCCAGCCCCCCCTCTCTGGAAGGTGGCCAAGGGATGGGGGAAGGGCAGCGGGAGGGGGGGATCCAGAGGTCCCCGCTTCTGTCTGGAGGGGGGGCGCCGCGGAGAGGAGTCTGGGCTGTCCCCTGAGCCCCGGCCCCCCCGGCCCATCCATCTCCCCAAGGAGCTGGGGGTGGGGTGATCCCAGGGCCGGGAGAGGCCTCCCTGGACGGCCTTCCCCATCCCATCCCTAATGAGAAGCCACCTCCCGGGGGCCCCTGTTGTCACGGGCTGCACAAAGGGGCCGTGATAAATGAAAGGAACGGAGGAGAGAAAAGCAATCCCTTCTCGGGGCTCTTTCTCAGCCCCTGTTTGCTCCGCCGTCTCCCTCGTTCCCATTGATCAGGCATGTGGAAAGATTCCCCCTCCTGCACTCCCTTTGTGTGGGCCCTGTTGCCAGGCACTACTTGGCTTGAATGACTTCCCTGAGCCAGGCCTCTTCGAAACCGGGGCCCAGCGAGCGA
>NW_025362224.1:0-1181 GCF_016433145.1 Gracilinanus agilis
ATATATATATATATATACATATATATGAAGAAATTTAAAATCCCCAAGTAAAGACTAAATGAGAATACTAAAAATCAAGGGATAAATTAATAAAATTGAATGTAAGAGAATTGGTTGTATTAAAAAAAAGAGTATTGGTTAATTTGATTAAAGAAGGGAAAGCAGAAAATCAAATTACCAGTATCAAAAATGAGAAGGACAATTTCACCTCCAATGAAGAGGAAATTAAAGCAATCATTAGGAGCTATTTTGCTCAATTATCTGACAATAAATCTGACAATATAAGTGAAATAGATACATTTTTACAAAAATGTAAATTGCCCAGATTAACAAAAAGGAAATTAAATACTTTACAAATTCCATCTCAGAAAAAGTAATTGAAAAAGCCATCAATGAAATCCATAAGAAAAAATTCCCAGGACCAGATACACGGATGAATTCTATCAAACATTTAAAAAACAATTAATCCCAAATACTATATAAACTATTTGGCAAATAAAGTAAAGACAGAGTACTACCAAATTCTTTTTGATACAAATATATACTCATACCTAAAGCATAAATATCAAAAACAAAGAAAGAAAATTATAGACCAATTTTCTCAAAGAATATTGATGCAAAAATCTTAAATAAAATATTACCAAGGAGGCTAGAGCCTCACAAGGAATATTCACTATGATCAGGTGAATTCTATACTAGGCCTGCTTGGCTGGTTTAATATTAGGAAAACTAGAAGCATAATTGACCATATCAATACCCAAGCTAAAAGAAATCACATAATTATCTCAATAGATGTAGAAAAAAGCCTTTGACAAAATACAACACCCATTTCTATTAAAAACACTAGAAAGCATAAGAATAAAAAGGTCTTTCCTTCAAATACTAATTGGTATTTATCTAAAAACATCAGTAAGTATCATCTGCAATGTGGATGAGTTAGAACCTTTCCATTAAGATCAGGAGTGAAGCAAGGATGTCCATTATAACAGCTATTATTTAAGATACTATTAGAAATGTTAGTTTTATCAATAAGAGAAGTAAAATAAATTAATGGAGTTAAAGTAGGCAATAATGAAACTAAATCGTGGGTGATATAATAATATACTTAGGAAATCCTAGAAGAAATCAATACCTTTAGTAAAATTACAGGATACAAAAATTTTTTATTATTATTATTATTA
>NW_025362225.1:0-1258 GCF_016433145.1 Gracilinanus agilis
TCCTGGAAAAGGAGAGGGATCTGACATCTCCACAGGACTTCCCTCCCATGTAAAGCAGCTCCTTTTTCTGCTGAGTATGCATTCCACCCAGTTGTCACTGTGATGGTCAGAGAGGGCTTTGCTGCACAATGTGTGCTGCTTACAGATCCTACTACGGAGCCCCAAAGCACAGGAGTCTAATTTTGGCCAGGGCATGGGCTATCCCAGGGAAGGAGGGAGGGACAGAAATCCTGGAAAACATCTAGTCTGTGTGGTCCTGGGAAGCCTCTGGCTCGTTGTCACCCTGATCACACAACACTGACCTGCAGTGCCCTGAGCCTCCGGGCTAGCCTCTATTGGCAATCCCCCATCCATCCCCTTCTCTCATTGAGCCTGAGACAACTTAGGCATTTCCATGGGAAACGGTCAATGATAGCACTGGACAATATGGGCAGCATGGAGAAAGGATTCATGAGCTGGGAGTCTGGATTACCATATTTGAATCCAGGCTCTGAAATAACATCCAGCATGACCTTGGGAAAGTCATTTTCTTTCCTAGACCTCAACTTATTCAAGCATAGAGTAATACTTGGACTTTAAATAGCACTTTAAGATCTGTAAAAAACACTTCCTCACAGCATCAAGGACAAACATTGTTTTGCACCAGATTTATGATTTCATTGGCATAGGGAACTCCCAGTGGAGAAATACCCTCTACCAACTGGTTCAGCACCTTCTTTGCAACTTAGTCTTAGAGCAGTGATGGGCAAACTTTTTAAAGAGGGGCCAAAGGAAAGGAAATGCTCCTCTGCCAGTCTGTTTCTAAGGCAACTCTTTCCAAGTTTCATTGTATTCGTCAGATAGGGAATAATGTCACCGGGCTGGATAGAACATTTCAGGGGCTGCATCTGGCCCGCGGGCCGTAGTTTGCCCATCACTGTCTTAGAGAATTGTTCAGGGTGTAGAGAGGTCTAGGGGCTTGCTTAAGGTATTCAGAATAGGTGGGGGATAGGACTTGACCTCAAATGTGTCCTGACCCTTAAACCAGCTCTGTCTACTGCACCATGCTATGGCAAGGAAGCAATAATATTCCTTTGGGACAGATGAGGAAACAGCCCAGGGAGGTTCACTGGCCATCCTCTAATCACACAGTGGTTTAAGGGAAAAATCTAGGCTCCAACCTCTAGACAACAGGTGTACTCTACCACCCAGCCCAGGCTTCCCTCTACTTGGTGGTCTCTAAGACTGAAACAGAAGATGATCTCTAAGACATATATAT
>NW_025362226.1:0-2769 GCF_016433145.1 Gracilinanus agilis
GTGCATTTCAAACGAATGGCCTACTTGGCCTCTTTTTGGGAAGCTTATAACTGTTTTGTTGGGCTGGATTCCATTCCCCTTTCTCTTGGTTTCCCTGTTGCTTCCTCCTGATATGGGCTATTCCCTTCTCTGTTTGTTTATAGTCTCAGGCCACAGGGGCTGCTCCAACTCTGCACTTTCATTATCTCTAGCATGTAGGATTGGCATTGTACTTCTCCCTCACTCTGCCATGTCATTGTCTTTTGATGCTTGACAGTGTATATTGGGGCCATTCCCCTGCTCCTCCCTTTTGTGGCCTTTATCTGTGATTGAGCAGGAATTGGGCTGCTCCCCATCTATTTCCTTGCCTCAGGCTGTTTGGCAGTGGGAAGACTGTTCTTTGTTTTGCTGGTTCCTCCTGATGCTATAGTAATTGGGCCCATATCCTTCCTTTGTTTATTTTGTTTTAAGGTTCTTTAATTTCTGTTTTTGTGTGCTTGGAAGGTTTATGAAACTAAGCATCCATTATTTTTCTAACTTATCTCCCAGCATTGGGATTACTCACTAATTTTATCATTTCTTCATTAAAAGTCATTTGTTCAAATTCATCTTTCTTTATTTCTTTGCAATAACTGACACTGTTGCTTACACTGTTTTTGAATTTTATCCCTCCCACTCCAGTCTTTCATGACAGTGTTCTTGTAGTTCTATTCCTATCTTTCTGTCCAATGATGGGCAAACTCTTTAAAGAGGGGCCAAAGGAAATGCTCATCTGTCTGTCTGTTTCTAAGGCAACTCTTTCAAAGTTTCATTGTATTGTATCCTACTCATTGTATTCGTCAGATTAGGAATAATGTCCCACAACTGAATAGAAAATTTCAGGGGGCCACATTTGGCCCCCAGGCTGTAATTTGCCAATCACTGGACTAGACCTTTTCAGATTCCTTTGCAAGGTTGAACAAAATGAAAAAAAATAAGATAAAATGTTTTGAATTTAGACCCTGGAAGTCAGTGCTGAAGGAAAGAAAATAGAGTATTGAAGATGCCCAATATATCTAACAGAGGTAAAAATTATATGTGTGTCTGTGTATGTGGGTGCAACAATACACTCTGGATCTTATTTCTAGCCCCTTACTCCTAAGAGAACAATAACTTCAGATGCCTATGACTACTTTTCTATTTGTAGAAAAAAAAAAACAAGATTAATTTAAATATACATCAAGTATATAGTGGACAAGAGTATCAAAGGGAGCCTCCAGATTCTTACAAGTAGAACAATTTCTATACACTCATAAATTTGACTCAAAGATGTAGAGACTAGGAGAGTATTTGATTTAGTAAAACAAAAACACCAAGTGAAAGACATTCCAGTAAAAAGGGTATCTTACGTATGTAAGTAAAAATCATATAAGATTCCTTAAAATATATAATAAAAAAGAAAACTACTGAGTGTTTTATCATTAAAGTCAAATGAAACTCAAAATAGGGAGTTGTGAGCTTGCTAAAATTGTCACTGTCACTGTCACTGTCACAAAATAGCCACCCCCTCAGTCAAAGAATCAGAATCTCTGGGTGCTAATTAAAGATTATATTATTTTTTATCATTTTGAATCCTGTAATATTGTGGAAGTCCCTGGATATATCATAAATCATTCAAAAGAGTTCAACCTAACCACATATAGTGGAAAAGGAAACACACACACAAATATACACACAAAACAAATGACTAAGAATATCTCCCTTCCAAATTTGGTTGGAAAACTTATAAACTTGTCTGTATAAATATGGGAGTGAGTGTAAGTGAAAAGAGACAGAGACACAGACACAGACACAGACACAGAGATAGAGATAGAGACAGTCAGAGAGAAAGGAGTCATAGTTGATAAGACAAGAAAGTTAGAATGACCAGGGCTTGTGAAAAGTAGTAGTAGCTATGTGGATAAGAGTTTTAAAGATGAAATATCAGAGTTTATACTTGATTCTTGAGGCAACAGGAAACAATTAAAGTTTATTTAATAGGAAAGTAATGTGGTCAATCTGCTAATTTAGGAAAATCATTTTAGTTGTTACATGAAATATAATGTAAGGAGGAGGAGAATCTTAAAAAAGAGAAGAGTTGGGAAGCTATTAGGATAGCAAAAGCTAGAAAAAATAAATGTTTGAACTAGGCTGATGGCTTTTTCAGTAGAGAGAAGGGAATGAATATGAGTGTTGTCAAGAACATAGAAATGACAAAATTTGACTACTGAATGGATATATGGTATATATACTTGTCAGGAACTTGACACCCAAATGGTGAAGCTACACAACTGGATGGATGGAAATGCCCTTGACAGAAATGGAGAATTTTAGAAAAAGAGTTAAAGTTTTTTGGCATAATATGATTTATTTTGATCATGTTACAGAGTTCTATAATACATCCAATTCAAAATATCAAAAAGGCAGTTGGTGAGATGGAATTAGACCATAGAGAAAAATAGAGGATAAATATAAAAACTGGGATTCATCTGCAGTAAAATGATAATTGAATCCATGGAAGCTGACAAAGTCACCAAGATAGGAAAGAGAAAAAGGCCCAGGTTAGAGCCTTGGGACACACCAACAACTAGAAGCATGAGAGGTGAAGAAACAGCAAAAATTACTAAAGAGTAGAAATAGGAAAAGAACAAGGCAGAGAAGAGTGACTAAAAACTAGAGAAGAGTATCTAGAAGAAGGAGAGACCTTTTAATCTTTTGTTGTCTAAGCCTCTCTTTGTACTGATCTTTATGATCCCTATAATTTTACTAATA
>NW_025362227.1:0-10561 GCF_016433145.1 Gracilinanus agilis
AAAAGGTCTGAGGATGGCTTTCAATTTGGGTCTCACAGTAAATCCAAGGATGGTCACAGGATGCCAAAAGCCAAACCACCAGGTGATCCAAAGTATCCAGGTAGGAAGAGTGAATTTGAAATGCTGTCCACCAGATCACAAAGCACTTCCCCACTTGGTGCTGCTCTGCAGGTCTGTTGTCCACTGCTGAAAGTCTCCACCTCTCAGGATCCCAGGGAATCTGGATGCAGTTTTTCCCTAACTCTGAGATCTCCCCTGGTTAGCAATAGTTATGTCCCAACCACTAATGGAGTCTCTCTCAGAGCACAAGCCCCACTTCCTGCTCCTTCATTCCATCTTGGAATCCTCCAGCCCTTCCTGCTAGGTCCATATAAACTATATGTGACTAATACTAAATAATCTTCCTCACAAGAGCACTCAGCAAAAATCAATAATAGCTGAGAATTTGTATCTCTAGGCAGAGAGACTAAGAGAAATATATTGTGATAGAGACAAAAAAGATAGAAAGAGGTATAGGGGAGGATGATATCTTGATACATATATTAGGAAGGTATGAAGTAGAGAAAGAAAACTATAAAGCAATAACTAATCTAATATATGTAAGTACAAAACATTTAATAAAGCATCATTATATATATATGGCTAAGTATGGAAAATAAATGTAAAAATGTTTTTGACAGAATACAAAATTGAGTTGTTTTTTGTTTTTTTTTGGCATGGAAGACTTTTTTTTCTACCTAAAACCAAGAATTACCTTTAGCTCTAATTTAGAAACAACATAAGTCTTTCCAAAAAGATAAGACAAGCTAAAATGTCCTTTGTTATCACTATTACTTGGTATTATTCAAGAAATCATAGATATGCTAAAAAAGATTAAGGAACAAATATAGATGAAGAAACAACAGAATTATTGCCTTTCCATTTGATATATTATTTATTTATCTCCACAGGCTTAACTAAATTAATCTAATAAATTATTGAAAAGTAAAATAAAAAATAAAATGAAACAACTGAAATATTTTTTCTCACCTTGACTCACAAAATCAAAGAGGAAGTGATAAAAAGAAAAATACCATTAAATTATTACAGATTGATTAAAATACTTCAGGCTTAGCAAGATAAAATAGAAATTATACGAATATAACTAAAATATTATTCAAAATATGAAATTCATTAATTTTCAGAAATATTTGGATTGTATATGTGTAGGCTAATTTCATATAAAAAAGTGGTAGAAAGAAACAAATTAACATTTATCTTACTGCCATACCTGCTAAACTATAAGAGAACTACTTTATAGAACTTGAAAAATAATAACTAATTAATCTAAAGGTGCTAAATATAAGGAATCTTAAAAGAAATGACAAAAAATGAAATCTGAAGGAAATCAGTCTTGTAGTACCAAACCTCCAACTATATTTAAATTTAATTGACTTCTAAATTATTTGACAGGTTTAAAAAATAGAAAAAAATCAGTGCAACACATTAGGAAAGCAATAGCAAAAAACTCCAGAACATAGTAGCTCGATGCTAAATAAATCCAGGAAAAAAACAATTGCAGTATTTTTTTTGCACAAAAAGGTAGAATACTTGGGTTACTATTGTGTGTGTATATCTATCTCTATATTCAGAAATTCTAAAACAAGCTATTAATATTTCAAATTCCATTTCATATGCAGATGATTTTTCTTGCTTTTATGTTTATATTTTAATATTTCTTTAATTTATAATAAAATATTTTTAAATCCTATAGATAAAATATGAAATGTGAAGATTTGAATTACATAGGATGGAAGAAATGAATTGCCAATTCCAATCCCTTGATATGATTTGGCATTTTGGTTTTAAGACCATTGATTTAACAGGAGCACAACAAATGTTACCAATGTGTTGTAACTTCATTAAGGCAGAGAGATAATTCTATATAACTGAATAGGAAAGGAATCAGTTCAACATTACAATTAGCAGTCATAGGACAGCATGTTATTGTCTCAATCACTATCCTAAGAGGTAAAGAAATCCAGAGCAATTTTTGGAATTTGTATTAATCTCCTGGTCAATAAACAAAATAATGTTAGATAGTAATTAATGAAAATTCATTTTATAGTAGACATAATATTAATTTAGTTATAATAGAATGCATATTAAATAATGCAGTGAATATTTCTTTTAAGATAAAGAATTGTGATTTATATAGTTATAATCTGTTATACAATTATTAAGTGAAGTAAATAATTCATAAATAATGAAGAGATGTAGTAGAGAGTAATGCATAGCTATGATTTCTGAGAAATAATCAAGTAGGGATATGGAAAAATATACTGGAATATACACATACAGATATATACACATGCATGTAAATATGTGAGTGGATAGATATACACATATGCCTATCTATACCTATACGCAAATATGTGGGTACATAGTGAACATAGCAGTTTGAAGATAGTTCATTCAGACAAACACAGTGATGTATGTAATGTATTTAAAGCATATATTTGTGTTTGTGTGTATTTGTCTGAATTAATTCTCTGGTGACTGTCAATGATGATCACTAAAGAGTACTGGATATGCAAATTGAATATAATATTAATTTGTAAATATTTTACTGAGTATAGAAAAAACAAAAACTTAAAAGATCCCCACTAATAATCAAAACAAGCAGATGAAACATTATTATTATTGATTCTATTATAAGCAGTTATTTTATTAAATTACCTTATCAACATATGCTAAGATGAACACTTTAGATGTACCTTTAACCATAATTGAAGGCAAGGAACGAAGGAAGGAGGAAAGAAGGAAAGAAAGAAGGAAGGGAAAAAGGGAAGGAGGGAAAATATTTAAGGTATAATTATGTGGTGGATACTGCTAAGAGAGTTTTTATTAATTTCTGCTTTTTATACTTAAGAGGAAAAGGAGCAATATTATTTTTTGTTAAGAGACCCCCTGCTATGCTATTTGGCAGTTGGTGGCAGAAGGTGTCACTGAGCATGGTTTGTAAGTTGCAGACCGTTGGAAAGGACTATGGTCTCTGGGTCTCCTGGGTAGTGGTTGTACTGTTAGCAATCTCTATGGTTGGAGACAGAGAACTGAATAAAGATCTTAATAGCTTTATTGATTATGAATTATCTTGGGTAGATAAGGTAAATAGATAGTTGTTATAGTATCAAATAAAGAGGGTAATGAGAGTAGGGGAGGGCTTCGGTCTAGCAGAAGATACTGCCTTGTGAGGCAGATAGATGTAGGGTTTTCTAGAAAAATTTAATTAGGATTGCGCTCTTGGGTATAGTTATAATCTATTATAAGATTACTTTCACTTTCCTCCTTCCTATTTCCTATCCGTATTTCCTAATAACAAACTAAATGTTTTGTGTTTAATAAACTACACACTGGCTTTTGATCAAACTCCTGCCGCCAAAAATGTATTCCTTCACAATACTAAGCTGAGCTCCAGAGATTTCTAAAAGTGAATCAATAAGCCCATCTTCTCAAGAAACTTCTGTTTTCAGAAGGAAAGACAAAACAGAGGATAAGATTTAGAAATTTAAAAGTTAATAAAATAATAAATAATAAAAACAATAAAAAAGAAAAATAATAAAAGAAATTATAAAATTGAAAGTTATCCCCGTCGAAACATGACTTGGAATGAAATAAGAATATAATGTTTTAATTTGTTTTATAAACCCTTAGCTTCTGTCTTAGAACTGATACTAATTATTAATTCCAAGGCAAAAGAATGATAAGGGCTCAGCAATTGGGGTTAGGTGACTTGCCTAGCATCACATAATTGGGAGTTATGTGAGGCCAGATTTGAGGGCATATATATATATATATACATATGTGTGTGTGTACACACACACACACACACGCACGCACATATATATACATATATATATATATATACGCATACATGCATATATCATTTTAACACAAATGTTCTTGAGGAGATGAATGGATGAAGATATGAATAGAACAAGTGAACACAGATAAAAGTAAAAATAAGCAAGTTTTCATTATTAATGCCAGTCATTGCAATGAGTACTTGAGGTAAAAATGTGAGAGTGAGACCTTTTGTATAAGGAAATTGCAGTATTTTGGGTGAGTACTGGTACCTAGATAAGAGAATTCTGGTTTGAGATGAATAGAGAATAAAACATTTCAGTAATGGATTGGAATGTAATAACCAGAAGCAAGTGTTAATTTTGATTTGGTAACTTCTTCTAGAGCACAAAGTAGTAGAGAGAAATCTAATCACATATGGCAGAATATTGAAAAATAGCCAGGATATATGAATAATGTTGACTCTTGTCCTGGCTAGATGTAATGTTGTATCACTAATCCAACCTATCACATTGGGAATTCCTCAGCTTCTCAAGGGTAAAAGATGCTAAATTATTGTGGATCTTGAAACAGTAGACTCTTGGAAGAATCAGTATTATATCAATTACAATAATCACATGTTACCCAAATGACAATTTTAGGTACATGTAAGCTATATTCTTTTTTCAGTGAATCTTTTTAATGGGAAAATAATTATTGCATATAATAATAAGTGGATATTGACTAGAACAATAATAAAAACAATAAAAAACTAATGAACAGGAAGAATGTCCAATTCCTTAAGTATAAGATAAAATTTTCTAAGATGTTATGAAGATTCTCTGTGTTATATTCAGGGGAGAACATACCCAAGAATCACACTAGATGATAAGGTATGGATGAGTTACAATTAGCATCAGGGAAAGGATTATCCATGGAACTAAAAAGCATGTACACAAAGTGACCCAAAAGACTGGGATCATTAGATACAAATAATTATAAATAATGCATGTGTTTATGGACATATATATATTGCACATAAACACACAAATAAATATGCACACCTTTGTTTACAAACATATGTGAGTATGTGTGTGTGCACATGTGTTGCGAGCATTTGCTACCAGAGGCAGATTATGTTAGCCTACATTAATAACTAAGGTTGCCAAAGTAATTTTGTTAAAATATACTTTGTCTTCTTGAGAAACAGTCAGTCTATGTAAGCAAGAGAGAGGGGAGACAAACTTACTGACAGTTTGTCTTTGAAATTATTACCAAAGAATTCAAATCAGGGTGAGTATGATGATAATAGTATGATAATAGTTATTACAAGCACTTTAAGGTGGCAAAGCACTTTGCAACATCATCTGGAGGTAAGTGCTATTATTACTCCAATTTATAAGTGAGAAAATTGAGGCCTAGAGAGTGTAAGTGATTTGTACAGGGTTACACAGCTAAAAGTTCTCAATCATAATTTGAACTTAGGACTTTGTGACACTAGTCTAGTACTCTATTTACTGTGTAACATAGCTTCCAGGGACAAAGTGACAAGATAAGAGTTGGAATAAAATCAAAGGAATAGGAATGCTACCAATACAGAGAAATTATTTACTTAGGATTCTTCATATTTTTATTGCATGTACATGTTTTAACATTAATAGGAGTTCTGAGTTTTGCCATATCTTCTTATAAATGTGTCCCAATGTAATTCTGTATCTCTTTAAATGCAATGAATAGTATATTTAATTTAGAGTCAAGTGAACTAGATCTGTCTCTGGATTCTGCTATTTGCTACCTGAGTGATGTTGGTCACAGTTCCCTTCTAATCTGCAAATGGAGTCAATTGGAGTAAAAGGCATTCAAATTCCCTTTATTCTCTAAATTTATGATCTTATGCATTTAACTTTTGCCCAGAGATAGAGAGCAGCCAGTGTTGATTTTAAGTCTATTTTGATTTATTCAATATACTTTGAAAGATTTAAAGTACTATACAAATGTCAGCAAGTATTAGTATTATTTGATGCATCCTTGTAACAACGCCATGTGTTCTAGAATTCTATTTAAGAGTAGTTCAAGCTCAAGCTAGTGCTGCCAACCTGAAAAGGCTGTAAGTATTTATCCTTTGATAGATTGTGTCTGAATTTCAAGGACCAATTTAGTTAAGTGTGGTGAAGTGCATAACCAGTAGACCAAATGATTTTTCTTTCTGTCCATGACATTTTATAAAACAGTGGTTCCCAAACTTTTTTGGCCTACTGCCCCCTTTCCAGAAAAAAAAATGTTACTTAGCCCCCTGGAAATTAATTTTTTAAATTTTAATAGCAATTAATAGGAAAGATAAATGCACCTGTGGCCATCACTGCCCCCCTGGATCACTGCAGCACCCATTTTTGGAATCGCTGCTATAAAACAAAGAAAAGTACTATATGGTAAGGCTGAGCAATAACTAATGAGCTTTAAGAAAAAAACTGATCTTTTATTAAACTTTGAGAAAAAGCAAATCTACTTTGATTAGGAATATTTCTGTCTGCTGAAATCAAGACTATCCCTCCTACCCATCCATCACAAACTTATAAAAGGAATCGACTCTTCAGTCTTTCTCATCTTTACTATCCACACAGTTATAAAGTTTTGTCTTTCTTATCTCTACACCATCTTTCTCATGCATTCTTATTCTCAAGGAACATGACCACTGCTAATTCAGGTCCTGATCACCTCTCTCCACAATTACTCTAATGGCCTTCCTTCAGTGTTCTCCAAAAATCCATCATTTATGTAGTTACTGAAGTTATTTTCATAAATTTTTCACCTGAACTTGTTCCTCCATAACTCAGTATATTCTACTAAGAGAGCATATAAAGTGAAATGGTTGTTATTTCAGGTTCTTTAAGATCTGGTGCCAAATTGCTTTTATAATATTGTTAGATATTAGTCCCCTTCACAGGAACTAAAGGTACGCTGAACTAGCATCTTTACTCTATATACAACAGTATATGTCCCAAAGTCCCTTTATTTTTTCTTCTATCCATGGAATTTATTCCTTCTCAAACTGCATATCACAGAATGCTCAAATTCCTTGAAAGTTCTTCTCCTTAAGATCAACCCTCTACAGGAAAATTATTCTCATCTCCTCAGATCTTAATGATTTTCTCCCTCTCACAAATATATTATCATGTATCAAATGTGTAAATATTCATATATAAACATGGCATCATCTCTAGGTCCATTATAATTCTTTGAGAAAAAGAACTTTTTCACTTTTCTCTTGATTTCATATAATTCTAGCACAGCATTTGAGTCATAATAGGTAATTACTAAGTTATTTTGATTAACAAATTAATTAAAGAATGAGCAATATCTTAGAAATTATGAGCACAGGAGGAAATTAAAATATGATTTATTATATATATACACATATTCATATACATTTATATTTTATGTTATACACACTTAAGCATATGCATTATAATTATAATAAATGTATTTGCATATATAAATATGCACTAATCACATGCCTATACCTGTTTAGTTATACATATAATAATGTGGATATGTGCACATTCAGGCATATAACCAGGAATATCCAATACATAACACAGGTATACCTGTATGTACACATACATCTATGATAATACATCACAAAATTTATGGAATATATATATATATATACAAATGTGTTGTATATAGAAATTATATATTTTATATGTATATGCATACTAATATAAATATATATGGATGTACAGATACATAAATACATATACATGTACAGAGAGAGAAGAGAAAAAGAGAGTTCATATTTTAAGGAAAATTGGAATTGCTTTGAGTTAAAGCTGCAAGTTTATCCTTGTAACTATTTAAATAAATTATATGGAATAATAAATGTGAAAGTGTACTGACTTTCTCTACTACTCTGTGATTTAAAAGACTATAAATTGAAGGCAACCTTAAGAATAATCCAAATAACTGGTCATACCAAAATAAATTGTATTTAAGTTATATTGGGAAAATTTGAATACACTAGTATACCATTATTATCCACCATGTGCTAGTCTGTTGCTTTTTAAAAAATCATTTGAGATAACAGTATTGTTTTGTCACCTATTTTGTCACCAGGTAAAATTTTTGGTGTTTTGGGTGTCAAGATTTTTAATGTTCTTATTTTTCCAGTTTTTGCCTTTCACAATTTAATAACCCCTTAATTTAGATAAGTATTTCACTTGATCTGGGCTTAAGGAGAAAGTGACAATATGATTTATCATCATTTTTCTGCAGTGATATTATATTACTTTGAACATTAACAACAGCAGTAACAAAATAGTCTAGTCTAGTCTGAAGTTCTTGGCTAAAATGGTATGAAATGTTTCCAATTTTGCTATGCTAATTGAAGTAAGTAAATGGCGTAGTCATTTGGAATGTCGGTCTTGTCATCAGGAATGCCTGCCTCAGAAAGTTACTCTCCATCTGGCAAAGTCACCTTTATCTGCAAATTGGGGGTCATAATAACATGCACTTCCCATAGTTATTGGGAGGTTCAAATAATTTAATGTATATGATGGATTATGTAAATCTTCTAAATACTATAAAAATTCTAGCTATTATCTTCTTCAGAAGGCTGCATTGGTTCCTATTTCTCCCAGACTTTCTCTATATCAGTGATTGCAAGAATTTTAGAACATTTTTAGGGACCGTGTGCCATGCCTCATTCCCCACAACTGTGAGCAGTTTCGCTCCCTCTGTGAATTGCCTTGCCCCACCAAATGAGTGCACCCCCCTGCATTCAGGGGCAGGGGCCCAGGCTCCCAGACAGCCAAGTCGAGTGCCAAGCTCAGCCCAGGGGATGGAGGGCAGTGGCTCAGAGACTGGGGTGGGGCCAGACTCCCATCTGGTTCACCTGTGGGGAAGCCACATCCTGCCACCATAGGACCTTCCCCTTTATCTAGCCCTGTCTGCCTTTTTGCCGGCAATCAACATGGGGCTGGGATTGAAGGTGGAAGGAGTGCAGTTAGCCTTTGGGCAGAGGGATCATCCCCGAGACTGGTGGCTGGTGGGGAAGAAAAGAATAAAGTGGAGATATTTTAGAGGGTGGGGCCAGGCCCTGTGGCAGGAGAGGGGCAGCCTCTAGTACCACCCAGAGGAGGGAGAAATGGGGAGATTGGCTGGAGTGTCCCATTCAAAGGAAAGAGTAAGTGCAGAGTGGCAGGAAGGCAGGTGGAGAAGGAGAAGGGAGAAAGTCTGTGGGGGGTGGCCCGGCATGCCCACAGAAAGGTCTCTGCATGTCATATTTGACACACGTGCTATAGGTTCACCATCATGGCTCTATACTGTTGCTACATGGAGTAGCTTCATCTCTCCTCTCCCTCTTGATTTCAGTTAACTTTTTTTTGTTTTTTCTTACTCTATTAGAAAATAATCTCTCTGAAGGCAAGAACTTTCTTTTTACAAATTTTATTTGTATTTTTTGAATTTAGCACAGTGCTTGGTACATAGTTGTCTCAATAAATATTGGTTCCTGCTGACTTATTATTATTAAAATATTTATTATTATCTAATACTGCAACATAATGAAAATTTTCATATTATCAAAATGTTTTATGTACACTCATAGTTGCATGCTTTATTATTTAGTGCCCTCTGCATTGAAAACATATCCATTGGTATTTCTAATTTGCTCTTTTGCAACTTTGTCTTCTGTTACCAGAACACAAAGGTATATTACTCACTTCAATGATCTCCTCATCAAGTTTATAATCATTCCATTTATTTTGATTCCAGCCACATTGCAACCCTATACGGCCCCAAATATTACTTTGATGCTTAGGAACACTTAAATCGCATTGTCTAAAGTTTCACTAAAACAGTATTATCACCAGAGATGAATTAACCAGCATTCTAGCAATCCTGTTAGGCCTTTGCATTTACCGGACCCTAGCTGCATTTCCATCTGTGATTATCATTCCCAACCCCCAACATTTGTTCCCATAACATCATCCACAGATGAAGCTTTAGACTTTGAAAAGTTTATTATAATGTTTGGTGAGTAATTATACTACTATTTCTGATATGACTATTACTATTGTGAAAGGGTGCTCTTTATTTTTGAAGATATTATTGAATTTTGTCTTGACTCACAATGAATTGTGATTTGGATTTAATTAAGGCAGACTTGAAGAAAGTCATCAACCTCACTCTCCCAGAATTATTGAAATCTGGTGGCAAGACAAAAAATCAAGACAACTGGAAATAGATTTGGATGAAGTTCATTACCTTGATGTCTTCAATGTCTGACCAAGCTCTAAGTGCTCCATTACAAATGTTTCAGCCACCTTCTTGGTCATTGGAACAAATTACTTTCATCTACTCATTCTTCTGAGGGTAGTCTTCACATGTTTAAGGTAGAAATTCCCCTATAACTAAGCAACTAATTCCAGGCTTACAGGATCAGTAGTGGAACATGATCAGAGTAACCAAGTCTTTCAAAGTTAACTGTCTATAAAATATTGTTATCATGTGTACAATGTTCCCTTAGTTCTTATCATTTCACTTTGAATCACCTCATTATAAGTCTTCCCAGGTATTTCTGAAACCATTCACTTTATGATTTCTTATAGCATAATAGTATTCTATTACAATCATATCCTATAACTTGTTCAACCATTTCAGAATTGGTGGATGAGCTCTCAGTTTCCAATTCTTTGTCACCACACAAAGAATTTCTATACATGCTTTTATGTATATATAT
>NW_025362228.1:0-1240 GCF_016433145.1 Gracilinanus agilis
TTTTGATCAATACTAATTAACCCTTACCTTCCATCTTGGAATAAATGCCAATTAATTAACTCTTAATATTAACTAATAATTAATGTTAATTAATGATATTAATTAATATTAATCCTTACCTTCCATCTTGGACTCCATATTAATTAGTTAACCCTTAATTATTATTAATCAATATTAACTAATAACTAGTTGATATTATTTTAATCAATATTAATTAACCCTTATCTTCCATCTTAGAATCAATAGTGATTAATTAATCAATATCGATTCCAAGGCAGAAGAGTGGTAAGGGCTAGGTAATTGGGGTTGAGTGACTTGTCCAGGGTCACACAGCTAGGAATTATCTGAAGTCATATTTTGAACCCAGGACCTCTTATCTCCTGGTCTGGCTCTCTATCCATTGAGCCACCTAACTGCCCCCTGAATCACTCTTTATAAAATCAATGGGTGCAAAGACCACATCCTCAAATCATGGATGCCCTTGATTGCTCCTCTAACCTCAGGGGCTATGTGCACGATCCTCATTTTTCTCAAAGAAGCTAAGCTCAGGAAATCCGTTTCTTTTGCTAAAAAATCCCATTCTGAACTCTTGAACTTCAGGTTACCCATAAGGCTGAGGCTGCCCAGAAAATCTCCTTTCTCTCCCCAAGAGGCTAGATTAGAGGATTATCTGAGGTTTACCTGGGGTGGTGGGGGGTTCAAGAATATTGTCTATGAATTTGCTCTCTCAGGCCAAATGGGTAAATTCGTATTCACTCATGTTATGCTTTTGTAAGAATTTGTGAAACATCTCCTAAGTGAAAAATCCCACTCGTTAGAAGCTCTCATCTTAAGCCAAGTGATCAAGAAGCTAAGGGTCTGCAGAGCCTAGGTGGCTCAATGGATCGAGAGCCAGGTCTAGAGATGGAAGAACCTGGGTTCAAATTTGCTCTCGGACACTTCCTAAACTGAGTGACCCTGGGCAAGTCACTTGACCCCCATTGCCTACCCTTACCACTCTTCTGCCTTGGAGCCAAAACACAGTATTGATTCTAAGACAGAAGGTAAGGATTTAAGGGGGAAAAAAAAAGACAAAGGAAAATAGCAAATGCTAGAGGGGCCGTCTGAGATCATTTAGTCCAATTCCCCCATTTTATAGGTGAGGAAATTGAAGCTTCAACAAGGTACTACGGAGTAACTAGAAGATCTAAGCGAGTGAATCCTGGCCCATTAACTACAAATCCTGACTTCTTTCTCACGC
>NW_025362229.1:0-2246 GCF_016433145.1 Gracilinanus agilis
AGAGGAGAGAGAGTGCATTAAAAAAATCACATCTGTTCATTGCTAGCATCAGCAATGCCCCTGATCCATAGAGATACAACCAACAACTGCTTCAATCTCTAAAAGTGGACCATTGAATAATAAGCACTGAGAATCATATTTGGCGTAAGAAGATAGATATTAAGTTCTATTTAGCAGGTGTTACAACAATGTATACTAACCTATGCAAATGGTAACTCACAATCTTCAATCCTTAATACAACTGAGGCTGGCTAGACATTGACCTTTACCATTATAATGTGTAATATTACCATAGTCTTCCAACCCACTGGGAAACATTGAGAAAAATGTCCAAAACATTGGGGTTTGGGGGGTTTTTGTTTTTTTAATATTTTTCTATGGTTTTCATGATTAATTTTTTCTTCCTCCCCTCTTCCTTCCTCACCTCCTGGAGCTGACAAGCAATTCCACAAGGTTATACATATATTATCACTTGATACCTACTTCCATATTATTCATTTTTGTAATAGAATAACTTTTTAAAACCAAAACCTCATATCATATACCCATATAAATAAGTGATAAATAATAAGCTTTTCTTCTGCATTTCTACCCTCACAGTTCTTTTGCTTGATGTGGGCAATCTTTATCATAAGTCCCTCAGAATTGTTCTGGATTATTGCATTGCTTCTAGTAGCAAAGTCAATTAATTACCTTTGATTGTTCCACAACATTTCGGTTTCTGTGTACAATGTTCTGGTTCAACTCATTTCTCTCCATATCAGTTCATGGAGGTCTTTCTAATTCATGTGGAAATCAAGCATTTTATTGTTCCTTATAACACAATAGTATTCCATTACCATCATATACCACAATTTGTTCAGTCATTCCCCAATCAAGGCACATCCCCTCATTTTCCAATTTTTTTTGTCATCACAAATAGTGTGGCTATGAATATTTTTGTACAAATATTTTTCATTATTATTTCTTTAGAGTATAAACCTAGCAGTGGTTCTGCTGGATCAAAGAGCAGTCCGTCTTTTAAATCCCATTGGGCATTATTCCAAATTACCTTCCAGAATAGTTGGATCAATTCACAACTCCACCAGAAATGCTAGTGTCCCAATTTTGCCACATCCTCAGCAACATTTATTATTTTCCTTTACTGTCATATTGGCCAATCTGCTAGTTGTGAGGTGATAGTTGTTTTGATTTGCATTTCTCTAATCAGGAGGGATTTAGAACACATTTTCATGTGATTATTGATATTTACTTATAATTTCCCTCTTTATATTTAAATCATTTACCCATTTTGAATTTATCTTAGTATAGGGTGTGAGATGTTGATCTAAACCCAATTTTTCCCATACTGTTTTCCAATTTTCCCAGCAGTTTTTGTCAAATAGTGGGTTCTTGTCCAAAAAGCTGGGATCTTTGGGTTTATTGAACATGAGCTTACTGAGGTCATTTACCCCAAGTCTATTCCATTGATCCACCCTTCTGTCTCTTAGCCAGTACCATATTTTTTTGATGATCACTGCTTTATAGTACCATTTAAGATCTGGTACTGCTAGGCCATCATCCTTCACTTTTTTTTATTAGTTCTCTTGACATTCTTGATCAAAAATTTTGTTCAACCAGATGAACTTTGTTATATTATTCTAATTCTTTAAAAAAGTTTTTTGGTAGTTTGATAGGTATGACAGTAAGTAAATCAATTTAGGTAGGATTGTCATTTTTGTTATATTACCTTATCCTACCTATGAACAATTCATGTTTTTCCAATTGTTTGAATCTAGTTTTATTTGTTTGAAAAGTATTTTGTATTTATATTCATATAATTTCTCTGTTTGTCTTGACAAATTGATTCCTAAATATATTATATTGTGTAGTGTGATTTTAAATGGACTTTCTTTTTCTAACTCTTGCTGCTGAATTTTGTTGGAAATATATAGAAATGCTAAAGGTTTATGTGGATTTATTTTGTACTCTGTGATTTTGCTAAAGTTATAAATATTTCTACTAGTTTTTAGTTGATTTTCTTAGATTATCTAAGTATACCATCATATCATCTGCAAAGAGTAATAGTTTAGTTCCTGCCTTGCCTACTTTGATCCCTTCAATTTTTTTTATTCTCTACTTGCTACTGCTAGCATTTCATACAGTATGAAATAGTAGTGGTGATAATGGCATCCTTGCTTCACTCCTGTTCTTATTAGGAAGGTTTCTAACTTATCCCCATTGCAGATGATTCTTGCTCTCATTAG
>NW_025362230.1:0-1127 GCF_016433145.1 Gracilinanus agilis
AAAAGTGAGAGAGGGAAAAGAAGAGAAAAATAGGAGAGAAAGACAGAAGAAAAGGGAGAGAAATATAAGAAAGAGGAAGAGAAAGAGAAAGGGGGAAAAGAAAGAGTAGAGAGAAGGAAGGGGAAGAGAAAGATAAGAAACGGGAAAAGAAAGAAAGGAGAGAGAGGGAGAAGAGACTAACCTTGCTGCTTTCAGGGGAAGAGGGGATTGTCTTAATGGTTAGAAATAAACCTGTTAGCACACTAGAACCAGATGCTTCCTTAATCAAAGCTCAGGTCAAGGGGCTAACCCTTCACCTCCTGGGGAGCCTAGAGGACTGAGAAGGGCTGTGGAAATGTAAAGTCTACTTTGGAAGGTTAGTATCTAATAGAAGCATGATATTAATTTTTTTTTCTTAGCAATTAAGTAAAAAAAAAAGAAATGCAAAAGAAAGATCTCTTAAGTTCTTTGGATTCTTTTTTATCACCATGCTTTTCTCAAATTATATCCCTGCATAATTAATTTGATTCATGTATCAGATTTTTGGTGGCTTCACTGACAATTATTTCTAAATTTAAAAAAAAAAAACATAATTACTAGGCTGATTTTTTTTACTAATAATATGTAATATTCCTACATGATGGTCAGCTGCTATATTATAATACAAATTGTTTCAGGAGAAAATGTATTTCCTTAAAGGGACCCTTTTCAAGGCAGGGAAAGGCTAAAATTAGACCCGCCAGCTGTGTTTTGCTTTTGGGTGCTGGCGCATGCCTGTGGTATAGGCACGCCAATGGGCTTTACATTCTTGGGAGTAGGCAAGAAAGTGAAGGGTCTAAAAGGTGAGGGAACAGGTTCCTATGCTATCCCAACATCAAACGGATGAGAAGAGATGAAACAAGCAGAAAAGCAGACACACATGGGAGCCGGACCCATCATCACTGAAATCATCTCCTTATCAACACAATTATTAATTTGAAGTTAAAGAGGTGGTAAACTACAGATACAAAATGTTGAGTACTGTATACTACCAGATGTAATCATTTGACAGCTTCTTTAGCTTAATTGATTGTCTTTGTTAACATAGTTTTATAAGGGAGTTGAGGTCTGGGAAGATGGTGTAATCATCAATAAAATTAAGCTTAAAA
>NW_025362231.1:0-4315 GCF_016433145.1 Gracilinanus agilis
TATTATTAGATTGGAACTGCTTTTAATTAAGTTATTGAAATCATGAAATAACATAAGTCTCTTATGATGAAAATAGAAAGTATGATAAAAAAGGATTGGAGCCCAAAATCAGATGAATCTATTCAAATTGTGAACCCAAGACCAGCAGTGTTTCTACGGGCATGTAATTTTTCCTCATGAATCTCAGTTTTGGTGAGTATGAAATGAGGAAATAAAAATTACACTGCCATACTCACAAGATTGCTTTAAAAATATTTGTGAACCTTAAAGTACTATGTAAATGTGAATGGTTAGGAGCAGTATTTCAAGAATTGTAATCCTAGTTCACTCCACTATAATTACTTTAGTTTTCAATTCTGTCTGTTTTATTTTGGATCTCTTCTGCATTTGAATAGCTTTTTCAGTAACTCTTCAGGAAACAAAATCTAAGATGGCTGTTTTTGAAGGGGGAAAGAAGTATAAACAAAAAGCAAAGATATAATTTTGTTTCTAGGCACCTAAATAGACATACAGTATTGCTGAACTTATGATTATTTTTGTTTATTTGAATGCTTTCTGAGTGTATGCTTTAAAATAATCATTGAAGGTGCTTAAGGTTATAAGCTTTTGCATCAACTTGACAAATTCTCATGCTTTTGTTATCATGGAATGTCAAAAATTTTTTAAAAATAGTTAAAATACAATAAAAGTAAATTAAAATGCTTTGGGAAAGAGTGTTAATTCAATTATTATTTTTAATGATTTATTATTATAAGCTGATTGCCATATATCCAGTTAAGAGGATTATTAATGTACAATTATTTTGATAAGAAAAATATTTCAATTCATAGAATGCAATGCTATGTTGCCAATTAATCCCTCTAATGTATTATGTGCTTTCTTGGTTCATTCCTATGAATCTTTGCTTTTTTATGATCGTACTTAATGACTCACTATATTCTAAGCAATAATCTCAACTTGCAAGTGTGTATATAATTTTAAAACCAGAATTCAATTCACAAATGGCATAAAACTATTTTACACTTCCTAAAAATGTATTTTACACATTTAATGTTCAGATTAGTTATTTCACTTAAAATACTACTCTGAAAATCTGTGAAACCATAAGTCAATGGTTTCTTTTATTCTCTAAGATAAATGTTTATATTTAATATATTGTTGTAGTTAAATTTATAAAGTAGGGTATAAATGTTTAAGATTAGGTATTATTAGGAGGCTTATCAAGTAAGGCTGGAGAATTCTAAATGGAAAGGGAAAGCAGGAAGTGGCTCTCATTCCTGGGATGGACTTCATGTTGGCTGAGTACAGGTTGCTCCTGACCAACTGATTCAGTGGGAGACCTCAGGGAAAGTGAAGTTTGTATCCTGGTATCTGAAGGAAGAATCATCTGCCTGTGGGAAATTAGGTCGAGAATGTCAAACCTGACCTTGGGTGCTGGACATCTCAGGCTGGTTTAACTCCTTAATCTTACCCATCTCAAGGATTACTGGCTGAGGACCTGGGAGAGCTGTATCGTCACTGAATTTGGACAGGACTCAGCAGTGAGGATCCCACTTCCATCCCTGATAGTCTAGCTGTGTTTTGATATAGCCTATAGCTTAGTGTAGATACATTCCTTCCCTGACCCAGAGACTTTCCCATAGGTTGTTTAGAATAGACATCCCTTTCCATTCCTTCAAATCAAAGTTTATCCAATTAAACCTGTTTACTTACCTAATCCCTATGTCAAACAGTATGTTAGTTGGATCTTAACTGTCACTCCCTCCAACTGCAAAACCCATTCTTGATTTGAGTTTCCCCAACTTATTAGGTTATTCCCAGTCTGTTACCCTGTCCTGTCAGTCCTTCGTCTCTTCTTTCTTTAAATCTAATAATATTTAAGTTATCCATAAGAGTTTCACCATAAGAATATAAAGTATCCAAGTGGAGATGATACCTTTATAACTTAAAAATGGAAAGATTAGTAAAAATTAGTGGATTGGATGAAATAATGTTAAAAAGTATTGATTTAAATAATGTGCAGCAGATGGACAATTGTAGGATTAGGGCTTTTTATACCAGGACTCCAACTGCCTTTAACTGCCCCCTCTCTTAGAGTTCTGGGGGGCACTATTAAATTTTGTGCTGCAGCTTGAACCCCTCTCAGCAATATGGATCCCACACAGCACACTTTTTTATACACTGTTTAAATCAGGATAATAGAGTAATAGATCATAGGTTTTATATCATTTAACTGCTTTCCTTTACAACCAAGTGAACTAAGACAATAAACGAGGATCTCACAACCTGATAATGACAGAGGAATAATCCAAATCAATCTATGTTTGACATGGTTAAACACTATATACAATGGATTCCAATGCACTATATCTCATACCTAAACTGTGGAGTGGCCAGCAATATTTAGAAGAGCAAATTGAGCAAATTCTAAAGAGAAAGTTACTTTAAAAAGGAAATAATAATCTTGATTGAATTTTATGATCAATAAAACTTGCTTAAAATTTTGAGGGGAGTTATTGAGGAAAATGTTGCTACATCAAAATAAAATTATTCATTAATAATGATGAAAACATGATTCTCCATTATATATTAGAAGCATAAGTATAAATATTATATCTGATGACTAATTGATTTATTAAAGATGCTGAATATAATGGAATAAATTCTTTTTCTGGAGGTGGAAAGCATTTTTTGCCAATCATGAACCCTCTGGCACCATCTTAGATTGTTATTTATCAGAATAGCCAAATCTTTCATAGATGATCATCTTTACAACATTAATGTTACAATGTACAGTGATATCCACGGTCTTCTCAACTTATTTGCTTCAATTTATTTTATTCTCACCATTTTCCCCCTGAAACTTTCACCCTTATAATTTCTTATAGAATACAGGTATTTCATTATAATCATATGCCACAACTTGTTCAGCCATTCCTAATTTGATGACTATGCTTTTAGTATCCAATTCTTTGCCACCAGAAAAAGAGTGGCTATAAATATTTTTGTACATATACATCATTTTCTTTTCTTTGATCTCTTTGGTGTACTGAGGCAGTAGTAGTATTGCTGAATTGAAGGGTACATTATATAATTTTAATATTTTTAATTATTTTTTTTATATTTCTTTGAGCATGTTTACTGATTATTATCCTGAATAGTTGAAGCAAACCATTACTCCAAAAACAATTCATTAATGTACTTATTTTTCCCATACCCTCCAACATTTGTCATTTCTGATAGGTATGAAGTAGTACCTACAAGTTTGGGGCTTTTACATTTTATCTTTCTGTAATCAAGTGATATAGAGCATTTTTTAAGACTACTGATAATGCTGACCTTTTTTTAATTCTGAAAACTACCTCTTTATATCTTTTGACCCTACACAAATTGGGGAATGGCTATTATTTTTAAATAAATTTCATTCAATTCTCTACATAATGAAAGATCAATGACTTTATCAGAGAAAATTTCTGTAAAATACTTTAATATTACATTGTAATCAATGGTATCTTCTAGTAAAACGTAGTTATCTGATTATCTCTTTTTTTTTTAATTTGAACAACTTTATTTAATTAATTAATTTAGAATACTATTTCATGGCTATATGATGAATGTTCTTTCTCTATTCTCCTCCCAACCCCTTCCACAGCCAATGAGCAACTCCACTGGTTTTTACATGTGTCATTGATTAAGACTTATTTCCATATTATTAATATTTGCATTAGGGTGATCTCTTAGAGTCTATATCCCCATTCATATTACTATTGACCAATATGATCGAACAGTTGTTTTTCTTCTATGTTTCTACTTCCACAGTCATTTCTCTGGATGTGAATAGTATTCTTTCTCATAAGCCCTCAGAATTGTCCTAGAGTATAGAGATGTCCGCTACATTCAATTGTGTCACAGTGTAACCATCTCTGTGTATAATATTCCTCTGGTTCTGCTCCTTTCATTCTGCATCAATTCCTAGAGGTCATTCCATTTCACATGGAATTCCTCCAGTTGATTTTTTCTTTCAGTGAAATAGTATTCAATCACCAATAGATATCATAATTCATTCAGTCATTCCCCAAATGAAGGGCATCCCCTCATTTTCCAATATTTGCCACCATAAGGACCGCAACAATAAATATTTTTGTACAAGTCTATTTCCTTATGATCTCTTTGGGGTATAAAACCAGCAGTGGTATGAGTAGATCAAAAGGCAGTCTTTTTTTTTTAACATTTATTAATATTCATTTTTAACATGGTTACATGATTCATGTTCCTACTTTCCCCTTCACCCCCCACACTCCCCTCACCCATGGCC
>NW_025362232.1:0-1304 GCF_016433145.1 Gracilinanus agilis
AAAAAAAAAAATTCCCAGCTGTCTGCACTTTAGAGCTAATGCTCAGAGTAGCCTTGGGGCTGCTGGAGGACAGGCTCGGCAGGAAACCAATGAATGCACACAGTAATAGAGGAATAAATAAAAACAAATCATATCGCCAGAGCTCTCCGTGGGGTCACTTACCCACTGTGAAGGCTCCGGGGCCTTAGGAGGAAATGGGAAGAGTTCTGTACTAACATGCAAATCGCTTTCCACATGTGGGCCTTGCAGCTGATGCCATTTCCCTGAATTAGCCTGTTTCCTTTTCTCTTTGGGCCTCTGGCAAAGGAGAGGCCCTAGACTTTAGAGTGTCAGTCAACAAGGATGTGCTGAGTGCCAAGGTTGGCTGGCTTGTGTCTTTTGGATGCTGCAGAGAAGTGATGGGATGTGGTGAGAGGGGCCGATGTGACATTCAAATTCTGGTTCCATCACTTACTAACTACAACCCTGGGCAAGTGACACCTACTCCCCAGGCCTCAGCTTACTCATCTGTAAAACAAGGGATGAGGACTAGATAATTTCCAGCTCTAAGTCCTATGAGGAAGGAGGTGGGATCAGGAATAACTTAGAGACTCACAAAGGACATATTTGGCCTCCGTTTCCCCAGAAGGGGCCAGACTTTGGTAATGGTGGTGTTTATATCAGCAGGCAGTGCCCTATAAGTAAGTGGGATCCTCTTGGGATTTTGTGGATTTGAATTTTTGTTGGTACTCTGATAGGTGGTGTTTTCCTCTTTCTTTCTTGAGAGTTTTTTTTTTTAAACAAACTATTTACACGGAGATTTCCCAATCACATTTTGGCCAGCAATGATAGGGAACTCCAGGACAATCTATCTTCCACCTAGACTATCCCACTAGGCCAGGAATATTCTTCATTCTCATTTCTGCCTCTGGGAATCTCTAGCTCCCTTTAAAAACGAGCTTAGGAACCATTTCCTGCAAGATGCCTTGGGAAAATCACTTCCCTTGTCTGAGATTTCCCCTTCTGTCAAATGGGGATGATAACACTCTGTTTCTATCTCATCACATGAGATATATCTCTGTCTGGCTATCTACCTGTTTCTCTCTCCTCCCCTCTCTGCTGTCTCTCCTCTCTCTCTCTTCCTCTCCCTCTCCCTCCCTCTCTCTGTCTCTAGTCCTCTCTCTCTCTTTTCCTCTTTCTCCCTCATTCCATCCCTCTCCCTCTCTCTCCCTCACTCCATCCCTCTCTCTGTCTCTCTTCCTTCTTTCCCTCTGTCTGTCTGTCTGTCTGTCTTTTCCTCTCTCCCTGTCTCCCTCTCTCCATCC
>NW_025362233.1:0-1941 GCF_016433145.1 Gracilinanus agilis
AAAAAAAATAGAGAAACAGAGACAAAAAGTCAGAGACAGAAAGATAAAATGAAAAATACAGAGATAAAATTGGAGGCAGATACAAACAAACCTCTGAAGCCCTTGAAAGGGACCACAGACCATTTTCATATTGTCCCACAGAACTTTAAAACTACCCTTTCACTCTCTCTGATGGTTTCTTTTTAATCTCTAGCATTCATAGAAACAAAATATTTCTCATTTAATATTATTTTTTCCTGTTTTAATGAATAGTATTGTAATGCTAGCATTTTTTAAAAACTCTACCTTTCATCTTAGAATCAAACTAAGTATTGGTTTCCAGGCAGAAGAGTGATAAGAGTTAGACAACTGGGGTTGTGTCTTGCCCAGGAACACATAGCTAGGAAGTATCTGAGGTCAAATTTGAACCTAGGAATTCCCATCTCTATCCTTGGCTCTCTATCCACTGAGCCATCTAGTTGCCACACAATACTAGTATTTTCTATTATTTATCCTTGCAAATGGGCATGGTATTCGCTGTACTAAGTGTGTGTTGGAGCCAGCTCTAAGCCATTTCAGATAAAATTTGTTAAATTTACAGTGTGAGAGCAATTGCTACAACACTGATTTATTGCTTTGTTGATTATCTAGACTTAAGAAAGTAGTAATAATGAAAATTAAACACCAACTTAGTTGTTAAACATGTATTATCACATCCCCATATTGCTTTATAAATATTGCTTAAGCTCAGCAGGAATGCAGTAGAAGGTTCAGAGAATGAAATTCCTCCAGACTGAAAACATGGCATCCAGAAGTTAATAGTAGTAGTAATAATTAGTATTTATATAGCACTTTAAGGTTTGCAAAATATCACTTAAGCCTCATAATACCCTTTATTATAAGTTAAATAGCTAACCCACTAACCTAATCACCATTTATGACAATTTTTTCCATGGGAAAATGACTTCTAATAGCTGATTTGTAGATGAACTTTTAGAACACAAATCATGTGTTAAATTAGGGGGATGACTATATTAAATTTGTCATAGTAGACATATCTAGCCAAGGTCTGTGTAGTTTCTTGCTTTAAGCCAGGGTTGTATGACATCCTTTTCCCATAACCTTCAAGACAGGTCATTGCTCATTCATTCCATGAGTATAATTACAAGAGTATATGATGGTCTGTTTACTCTCTTGTTCCATTCAATTGCCTGACATCTTGATCAATGACAGGCTGGTCTCAGTTTCTTTCCCATGACGTTTGGCTTTTTTGTTATTTCAGGATCATAAAGTTGTCATTAAGTAACTTGTTGAATGGAATAAAATATAGGATAAAACAATCAATTAATTAAATAAGTTTCTTAACCTTCAGTTATGCCTTAGGCCCTATGCTAAGTACTGGGGAAACAAAGGCAAACATGAAATCGAACCTGCCTTCTTTCTTGAAGAAACTGGAAAGGATCTCACAGAAGAGGAAACTGAGGCCCAAAGAATTGCTTGCACAAACTCACATGGGTTGGAAACAAAACCCCTAGGATTTAGAATTCACTTCACTAAAGCAAACACCAGCAAGCTATCTCTACCCTATCACCCTGACCTAGTCCTCCCTGATGACAAGGCTAATTTGAATAGAGCAGTGGATTGGAAACCAGTTTCTACTGGCCAAAGTGGATCCCATAATACCTGTCTAGTTAAGTTCCTGAGGACAGACCAGTTTGAAATGAAATCTATTTCTTCTTTCATATAAAAGAGAAAGTAAGAATGGAAACTTTGTGAGAAGAGAGGAGTTGAAATGCTGTGATGTGAGAGTTTGAGTTTTAAAAAGATAAAGAGAATGGAGGAGGAGTGAATCAGCATTAAGATGGACCAACTGAGTCACAAAATAAGATGAAGGGGAGAGGGAAATGGAAGAGACAGGAAGGGGAGAGAGAGAGAGAGAGAGAGAGAGAGAGAGAGAGAGAG
>NW_025362234.1:0-1018 GCF_016433145.1 Gracilinanus agilis
ATTAAAGGAAATTTTGGGAAATACTAAGGGACTTATGGGGGATGCAGTCCAAGGCTCAAAATCTCCACTTATACAATAGATAATAAACCTGGATGTATGTTAAAATGGTGATGTTCTTAAAAAAAATAGGGGAGTTAAGAAGACTGGCATGTTTGGGAGAAAAGAAAAATTAGTTATGTTTTGTAGATGCTGAGTTTGAGAGGTGAGTAGGACATCCACCTGGAAGTATGAAACAGCAGTTGGCAATGTTGTACTAGAGCTTTAGAAAAAGACTAGGGCTACACATATAGATCTTGGTGTCACCTCTGTAGATGACCCATTGTAGCTGATGAAGCATCTAGGTGGCTCAGTGGACAAAACACTAGGTTCTCATGTTATGAAAATGAGTTCATATCCAGCCATAGACACTATCAGCTGTGTGACCTTGGATAAGTCACTTAACCTCTGCTTGCCTTGTTTTCTTCAACTGTAAAATACAGATAATAACATCACCTACCTCTTAGAGTTGTTGTTAGGATTAAATGAGTTAATAGTTGTAAAAAACTTAGCATAAAGCCTTGCATTTAATAGGGGCTACATAAATGTTTGGTTTTCCCCCTTCTAACCCTGATAGGTAATTGAGAGAGAATAGAGAAAAAGACAAAAGCCCAATTTAGAGTACTGAGGTCTATTCACATTTAAGGGATGGTATGAATTTTAGCAAAGGTGGCAGAAAGGGAGAAGTCAGACAGTAAGATATCAGAGAATAATGCTAAATATACATAGAGTGATGAAAGCATACAAGATGAAAGGCTAACACTGTTAAATGCTAAAGAGAGATTTAAAAAAGGTGAGGATTGAGAAAAAAGTTATAGGACTTGGCAATTAAGAGAGATCATTAGGACTAGAAAAATGTAAATGGAAAAGGACAGCCCCAATAATAATGAAACTGAATGATGTTTAACTGTAACAACAACAACAATTTAAAAAACCCAAACAATCATTGACATATACCACAGACCAACTGGACAGAAAGAAG
>NW_025362235.1:0-4104 GCF_016433145.1 Gracilinanus agilis
TCTACTCTCCTGTATTTGAATTTGACTCTCTTTGGAATCTGGCTTCAACTCAGTTTTCCAGATTTATAGAAGTTTAAGTTTTTCACACCCTCCATTTTCTACCCAGTCTTACTTGCTTTGCCTTATTACATATCATTCTATCCTCCATTTCCATGCCTGTGCACTGGCTTTGCCTCTTGCCTGAAACGCAATCTCTCCTCATCTCGACCTTTAATTATCAGTACCTTTTTCAAGGGACAACTCAAGTATCTTCTTCTACAAGAGACTTTCTTTAACCTCCCTCATTGCCAGTGCTTTTCCCCCAACTTTTTTGGATCCACCTTATTAGAAATTTCCATTTCCTTATTGGTATATATGTTGTCATTCACCCAAAACATTGGGAAGCTCATTGAAAGATGGTATTATTTCATTCCTGTCTTCATCTCCCACTATTTAGTAGGGTCCCTGCCTCTCAAGAGGCACTTAAAACTCATAAATGCTTCTGGATTGATTATTTCAGAGACCTCAGCCCCACAATAGAAAACCAAACGAAATACAATTTTCATACACTCTAAGGTCGGAATATAAGGATAAATGGCATCTCCATAAGTGATTGTGAGTCCTTCTGAAGCATGTTTTTCCCACCTCCCTTTTCTCTTTTGTCTTTCACCCTGCATGATTTTTTTTTGTCCAAAGACTACAGTTATGTTAGGGTTCCCTTTAGGAGCCAGGGAGGCCTCTTTTTCACCCTCAATCCTTGAACCCTTTATTGTGAAGAATACTTAAAAAGGATTTCATCAGTCCGTCAAAGCACTTAACTAGAATTTATTAAGTACCTAAGGTATGCTGAATACTATGCTACTACTCTGATCATAAAGGGAAAAAAGACCATCTCTGTTTGTTGAGAGATCATAGTAAAATGGGAGAGAAAAAATCCAAATAATTCTATAGAAAAATCTATGTGTAAGATAAATTTTGTAGCAAATAATATATATATATATATATATATATATATATATGATAAACAACAGAAAAAACTTAGGGATAGCCCTTAGGTAGAGCTGAAACCTAGACCCAAGGAACCAGTTACCCTGGTCTGTACCCCATTTTCTCTTTTTTCCTCTCTCCAGTTCCCCAGTTATCCAGATTCTGTCTGGGCTCATTGTGACCAAAATGCTGCTAATAGTCATCATGGCTCTGGTTGTTCACCTGAACAGGTGCAGAGGCCCAGGTGAGTAGAGATCCTAGACATGACTTCATATTAAATGTACCAGGAAGCAAGGCCTTTTCATTCCCCAGATAGAAGCAGCTCCCCTAATCCCAAATTCTGAGGGAAAATACTGGGGTACTTCTAAAGGACTCATTTGTAGAATGAGGCCCTGAGACACTCAGTTTGAAAATACCATGAAAAACCAACAGGGATAAACAAATGTGAGGAAATATCATCTGAGTATAAGGAACTTTTTTTTTTTGTTGTTTATAATTTTTATTTATTACTATATCACCCCTTCTCCCCACCAAGCTATCCCTTATAACAAAAAAGGCCCTCCAAAATAAGTAAACTAATGTATCAGTCATATTTGTTGGTAGGTACAGTGTCCCATACCCATAATCCCCCCAACCTCTGCAAGAACAGAGATTACTTGTCTTCATCTCTTCACTGGATCCTAGCCTAGGTGTTACACACATGCTAAAAATGCTGTTTTGCCTTTTTGTTCACATTGTTGGAAACATTGTATATATTGCTCTCTTGGTTCTGCTTGTTTATTTTACTTTGTTTGAACTGATATGTTTTCCCATTCTTTGTATTCTTTTCATTTCTTATATCAAAGAGATATAAAATAGCACGTGAATGTAAAAGGTGATTGTTGGTGGGCACCTAATTTGTTTCCTGGTCTTTGTCACTGCAACAAAACAACTCTGTCTTCAATAAGGTTGTTTTTTTGTTTGTTTGTTTGTTTGTTTTTAATAATTTTGTTCCAGCCTTGATTTCAGAATTGGACAATGTAGGTTCAAAATCAGCTTTAGACACTTAATAGTCGTGAAAATCTGGGCAAGTCATTTCACCTCTGTTTGCCTCAAATTTTCTCTCCTTTAAAATAGGGATAAGTTCCAAACTCTGCCTCCTAGGTTATAGTGAGAATTAAATGGATGTAAATCACTTTGTGATTTTCCAAGCATTCAATAAAATTGATCATCTCAGTTATATGAAACTAAAAATCTGTTGATCAAGTAAAATTTTTTTGATCAAATTATTTTAGATCAGGTAAAAAATGCATCTCAAATAAGAAGGAAAGCTGTTGATTGGAAGAATCTTTGCATCTAATCTCTCTAATATACCAAGTGCCTTTCCCCAATAGAAAAGTTTTCGAAGTATATGAACTAACAGTTCACATAATGATTAATGACCATACAAAGGAATTCTCCAATTCATTAATAGTAAGAAAATGCAAATCAAAACAATTCTGAGCTTGGACCTTCCCCTGGCAAATTGACAGAGAGAGGCAAAAGAAGGGAATAGCCATTGCTTGGAGAGGCTATAGAAAGATAGGCACATAATAACCTGTGGGTGGGGTTGTGAATTTGTCTTCCCATTCAGGATGTAATTTGGATTTAGGCTACAATGGTGTTTAAAATGACGACAGCCTTTGAACCAGAGATCCCAAAGGTAGGCATATACCTTAAGGAGGTCAGAAACCCAAAGAAAGTCCTCCATACACCAAAATATTCTTGGTTGCATTTTGTCTTAGTAGAGAATTGGAAACAAAAGTAGATGCCTGTTGAATGAGGATTAACTGAACAAATTTCAATCCATAAATGTAAGAGAATGTTACTCTGCTGTAACAAGTGGCAAAGAAGACGATTTCAGAAAAACATAGGGTAACCTGTATCAACTGATGCAGAGTGCTACAACTATGTGAACGAAAGGAGCTTTGTAAACAAAATACCCCTGAACACTGTGAGATTTAATGGTCAACTAGTGGAGTGAAGAGCGGGAAAATGTGCTTCCTAATCCCCGCTTCTTTGATTAATTAAATAATTTCGAATATTTTTCCATGGTTACATGATTCATGTTCTTTCCCCTCTTCTCTTCCCCCTCCCTGAGTTGACGAGCAATTCCACTGGGTTATACATGTATTGTTGTTCAAAACCTATTTCCATATTATCAATATTTGCAATAGAGTGATCATTTAAAGTCATAATTCTCCAATCATATACCTGTTAAATCACGTGATTGATCATGTTTTTCTTCTGCATTTCTACTCCCACAGTTCTTCCTCTGAATGTGGGTAGCGTTCTTCCCCATAAGTCCGTCAAAACTGTCCTGGGTCATTGCATTGCTGCTACTAGAGAAGTCCATTACATTTGATTGTACCACAGTGTATCAGTCTCTGTATACAATGTTCTCCTGGTTCTGCTCCTTTCACTCTGCATCAATTCCTGGAAGTCTTTCCAGTTCAAATCTTCCCCTTCTTTGTAGGTGTTGTGGGGAGAATACAGTATGGACAAGCAGATTCAGTGGGTGTATTAGTTAGTTTTGCTGAACTCCCTTTTATTTTTCTTGTTTATTCTTTGTTCCCAGGGATAGCTTGCCAGCCACGTGACAATACAGAGTGTAAACTGTCTGTGGTCTCAGGAGATGCTTCTGCTCCCAGTTCAAGACGGCAACTGCCTGAGTATAAGGAACTTTTTAAAGTATTGTCCTGAGTCTGTGAAGAGAAGGCCTTGGGGGGACTTGCAGGTGAAACCCTGTGCTTGTGATTCCAAAGGAGAGGGAAGAATATGGGGTAGGTATAGCAGCCTGTTGCTCTTCTTGCATGGGTTGAACACCTGGAAGGAAAGAGGGGGAATGAGGGAATATTGGTGGAAGGGTTAAAGATTAAGAGAGAAAAGACATGGGTAGAGAAAAGAGACAAAGAGACTCGGGGTTCTTCAGCATCATGTCCAGCCTGCCAGCTCCTCCTCTGATGGTGAGAGAATCTGGAGTCAGACAGGTGAACTGAATTTTATTGAGGTTTCAAGGAATGGGGGATGTGGGATTGCCAATCAAACAGGCGGTGTGATGTAAACATTAGTATCATATTGGCAATCAACTACAAGATAAAAGAAAGGAACCCAATACAA
>NW_025362236.1:0-1477 GCF_016433145.1 Gracilinanus agilis
TGCCTTGGGCAATTATAGCATTCTCCGCTCTAATGACTAATAATAATAAGCACATGCAGCAACATATATTTAATATGTATATATAATATGTTACATATACAATATATAATATAATGCATATATAATAATATATAACAAATATACAATGTGTAATAATAAGGTGAGTCACACAGTGTGATAGAGCACTGGACCTGGAGTCAGAAAGGCTTTAATGAATGGAACAAAAGTTCTAGCAACCTAAAACTGTGGGTTGCCCTTTTATCACATGTTCTCTCTAAGCTTGAGCCCATTTTCTTGTCAATGTCATTAAAAAACACTCCCATTTTGGTTTTATCTGAGTATTGTAAGTGTTAAAATTAATGGTTTGGCTAAATATATGAAAATTATAAATGTTTTATTTATAAAAGAGGTGAAAAGAGTGAAATACAAAAGGATAGAAAAGACATTAACCTATCCAACTAAATATTGTTTCAGTGCTTAGCTCAGCCAGGACTTGTTAACCTTCAATCAGAATTAAACCTTCTCCAGAAGACAGGAAGGGAAAACCAGCTATCCACTCACCCAAGATAGTGACTGGAACTGAAGGCGACTCCTGAGGCTGACCTTCTTGAAGCCACCTTCCTTCTTGGAGTGATTCTCTTCTTGTAGTTCACTCTCTACTAGCCTCCTTCACCAGATTCCTTCACCAGTCTTCCTTCATGGCTTTTATGGTGGTTTCCTGTCCCTGTCCCTTTTCATTCGGGCCAATCACAGTTTCCAAATTGTCTGAGTTCTCACCTTTGGAATCACACCTTTCTGAGTGTGTGAACTCTGAAGTTTTGGGCTTGTTCTCACCTAGCATCAAGTAAGGTATGAACTCCACAGAGAACCAAGAATTCCCTTTCACAGTATTCTCTTACAACAATGGCTAATATGGAAGGATGTTTTATATGATCATACATGTATGATGCAGGTCAAATTGCTTACCATCTCTTAGAGGAGGGAAGAAAGGGGGAAGGAAGACAATTTGGATCTCATAATTTCAGAAAATGTATGTTGAAAATGACTATTACATATGATTGGGAAAATAAATATTTTTGAATAAAAAAAAAAGGAAAAACATCCCCAAATTTTCAGAGATATAGCCAAGCTATGGAGAAAGGAAGCATCTTTTTTTTAACTCCTTACCTTCTTAGTATCAATTCTAAGACAGAAGAGTAGCAAAAGCTAATGCAATTGGGGTTAAGAAATTTGCCCAGGACCACACAGCTGGTAAGTGACTGAGACCAGACTTGAACGCAGGTCCTCCTGATTCCAGGACTGGCCTTCTACCTAGTGTGCCACCTAGCTCCTCCAAAGGGATGCATCTTTGACGTGGGAGTTGAGCTAAGGATCCTCGGAATTTATGAGGGCTACTCAAGCCTTATAAATATAATATATTTAATTTACATTATTTTATATAAGGTATTAATATATTAAATTATATTAAACTTTATGG
>NW_025362237.1:0-4121 GCF_016433145.1 Gracilinanus agilis
TTCGAGATGGCTAAAATACTTTTCTGAATAATTTTTATAGTGATCCTCTTGAAGATAAAACAAGGATGATGATTTACATTTATTTTACTAATTTTTAATAAGAAAGTTGCCTAGTGCTGACATTTCAGGGATTATATCATGCAATAAAATGGGGAGGGGAGGGTAAAGGTCTAATTATCTCTATACAAACAGTTCCTCTGGGGTTTTACTATGTTACCAGATAACTGAATACTGTGAATGTTTTCTTTATTATTGTATCTTTCTGTGTCAAATTTCTGATTACCTTGTTTCTTGTTACTTCCTCAAGATAACCAAATATAAAGGTTGTCTGGTTTTCTACTAGCAATAATTCAACAATGGAAAAAACAAAAACAAAATACAGATTGAGTCTTAGTTATATTCCTGACCTTATTTAGTTCACCTTTCAGCCAGAAGTTGAAGGTTGAGTTCTGAAAAATCTTCCAAAGCAGATAACTATTATAGCTCACGGTATTCTTTATAGACAGAGTTTCTTGCTCAATTTCCCTGGTGACCTGGAAATTCCAACGTGTGCCAATATAAAACACGCGTAGTGACACTGTCATGCATTAGATAATGGAAGGAGATTTTGGACCTTGATCACTCTGAGCCATTAAATGCTGGAAGGTGCCAGTATGAAACCCTATCCACCAAGTAGAATCCAACTTCTTTTTTTTAATACATGCTCATTGCTGAACAGACTCATTACTAGAAAACCAAGACTATAAAACATATATACCAATAAATAATCTGTCTGTCACTGGAAGCTTTGCTGTGCTGGAACTGAAGGATAAAGTCTATAATCAAAAATCCATTTTGCAGCCAGAACAATCATCAAAATTTGAATCTAATTCAAAACTGTAAGGCTTCAAATTCTGAGGAATGCTCTTGAGGACATAATCTGCCTTTCTATAGTGTGATCCAATAGTAATCACGTTCTAATGTTTATTGAAAATTGGTTGAAAAAATAAATAAATGCAAAGTAGCATAGGAAAGAACTCAGTTATAATTATTTTTCTTTATGCCTATATTAATGTCAAGCAATGCAAGTCATGATCTTTTCAAAGATTTTACTTGCATTAAAGTCTTGTGAAATGTGTGGTTTTTTTCACAATTGGAAATATAATGCATTTTACAAACTGTTATCTGGGGATGCAACCAGACTTCCCTTTACTGACATTTAACTGGAGGTCAAGAATTTGGATATTACTTGATTGGAAAGTAATACATCTTTTCTCCCTCTATCAAAGCAAAATCCCTCTGAACCACTTCACATTGCTATCATATACCTGAAAAGAGTCAAACATAGTTTAGTTTACAACGAACACAGAAAATATATTATTCTTGAATCTCTCTAGTCTTCTTTTAAACTCAAGAAACTATACAATTTCTGGTGGCCTTTGACTGTACTCCAGCCTTATCTCTTTTAGATAATTAGATAGTTCTCTATCTATAAATTCTTGATCTTACCCCATTTCCCCTAACTACATGAACATCAACATCGCTCAACTCAATAGCACTTGAAATATGCCTTTTACATCCTCTCTCTTAATTCTGTTGTCCTGCTTGACCACTCAGTGTTAAATCACATTCTGTCAATTATACTCCTCATATAAGAAAAATGAATATTTAAAAAACTGCCTTCTCATTTGGAAGAGATCTCAGAAATCTTTAGTCCATCTCACTGTGGTCCCCTATATTGTGATCCCCTAAAAATACACAGGTACTAATCAGTTTGGTTTTTTTTCTTTGCTGGGAAGACATCCATTGAATGAGAAACTATGACAGCATGATTCTTGAGGGGGGGAGTAATTGCTAAGAACTGTTTTCCTGACATTTAGCATGAATTTGCCCTGATTCATTTCTTTGACTCTTTTCCCCCCTAGGGCCAGCAACATCAGCTATTCCTTTTTCAATGTGAAATCCCTTCATTTACCTGAGGAAAACTATTACACCTACAACTCATTCACCCTTTATCCCTCGAGATTGCTCTTCTCTATTATAAATACCTTAATTAAATGATCTTTGTTGATTAGGAATTCAAGGCCTCTCACTACCCTAGAAACCCTCATCTGATCACTTTCCAACTTATGCTTCATTTGGTATTATCAGATTTAGAGCCAAGTTCAAATCTTTTCACAGGCAAAAAAACTAAAGTAGACAAAAGTATTATTTCTATTTTTCTGCCTCTAGGTCATTAAAAACAAGTGATGCTATTTTTAGATATTCAAGTTTAACATAATCAATACAGCCCATTTACAAGGATAATTATGAATTGTTAGAAAGTAACAATATATTGAATGACAAAACAAGTATTAAGTGACAAAGTAGGTTCTTTAAAATATCAGGAAATAAAAACTGCTGGTTGTTTATTTAAAATGCAGATAATTAAAACATTTAAATGTATTTTAGAAATTATGATTAAATTCTGTCAAGTAATTTTAAGCTTTTATAAACACAATGCTTCAAAAGGCACTTTAATATTTCTGATTTTCTTTTATTAAAAACAAATTAATTTTGCAATCAAAATATATTAAACTTCCTCTGAATTGTATCTGTCAATATCACACTATGATAAAGTTCAAATGCTCCTTATCAGTAAATGCCACACATCTGCTCTTTTGTCACTAAGCAACACTCAGCAACAACTCTCCTTTTTCTATTATTATGCAAAGTGCATTCAGGAAGAGAAATGCATACAGAGAAAATTATTCCTGTGGTGAGATATTTTGACACATAAAATCTTTTCTCATCAAAGATGAAAAGCACCTTGTCACTCATTTCTAATTACAACCTTGTTTCTGTCAATGCAGAAAGATGCTAGCTCCCTGTGGTGATGTCATAGAGAGACATTTACTGCTCTAACTGTGTCAGATTTGGCCTGTGTGCAGTGTTTCCTGAACATACGCTCTCAGATCTGTACTGATTCACACTGCTAGAGGTGATTTATAATTACAAGTGTTAATCAACTTTAAAAGTCAAGGAAAGGACATTGTGCCTTTTGACATTCCACTGCTCCAGATACCTCTAACAGTAGAGACATTCATTCTAAATCTTTCTTGAACTGCTCAGGTGTTAAAGGGCACTGACTACAACCTTTCACACCCCAAGAATAAGTATCAAAGTTGTAAACTTATTACATATGTGTTTTTTAATTAGTGTTAACATCATAACTAACTAGCAGGATGGAAGGGGAGAAAGAATGAGCCAAGGAAAGACTCATAACCATGTGGAGAAAGTGTGTCCTTTGAAGATTCCCTATTGCAATGGCCTGCCATCAGCAGGAGTTCCTCAAAGAATATTAGAAATTATGGACATTGTTGACTGAGGAGTGATGAATGAAATATGCTAAAGAAAGAAAACCATTTTATACGTGTCAATATGGAAATATGTTTTGCTTGGCTATAAATATATGTTACAAAGGTTTGCTTTTCTTTCTCCCCTTCCATCTTTCCAGTGTGTCGTGGACTCTCCTTTCATTTGCTCCTCAACAATGTACAATCTTTTTCTGATCTCAACACAAATTATTCTCCCCAAAGTTACTAATCATCTCTTCATTGCCACATCTTATGTCTTTTCTTAGTCTTCATTCATTTTTTATAATTTTTTGCTGCATTTGGTACCACTAACATATATGGTCCTCCTATAGGTACCTTCTCCTTTCTAGGCTTTTGTGACTACTCTTTATTGATTCATATCCTACTTGTTTCATCATTATTCCTCTGTTTTGTTTGTTGGTTCATCATCCTTAACATGTCCACTAACTATGGATATTTCCTATAGTCTCCTACTATGCTAATCTATTCTCTCTCTTGATGACTTCATTAGCTTCCATTAGTTCAATTATTATCTCTATACAGATGACTCCAAGATCTATGTATCTAACCTCAACTTTTCCTCTGAGCTTCGTTCCCACATAATCAGTTGTGTATCAGCCATTAAAAAAATTGGATAACCCATAGATATTTGAATCCACCATATTCAATAGAGAATAACTTTCTCCCTCAAATCTACCACTCTCTTAAATTTGTCTATTTCCGCTAGTTATCACTACTTTTCCAGACTCCTAGACTGATCACCTTGCCATTACCCTTAATTCCTCT
>NW_025362238.1:0-1679 GCF_016433145.1 Gracilinanus agilis
CCTTATAATAAAGAACAAAAAGAAGAAAGAAAAAATTCAGTAAAACTAACCAATCTTTTAAAAAGTCTGAATATGTACAATATTTCCATATCTATTGTTCCTATCTCTTCAAGGAAGTAGGAGACTGAGGACCATGTTTTAAAAAAAATGATTTGTTTCTCTATTGCCTACATTTCCTCTATATCCCTCCAGTCTAGCCAACTCCTAAAACAAGGAATTTTTTTCAAAAGAAAATATCTGATCATATCCTTGGACAAAATATGATCCTATATTGGGCACCATGTTTTAGGAAAGACTTGCCGGAGCAAATTTAGAAGAAGGTAGCTAGGATGGTGAGAAGTCTAGAGGTCTATCAAAGGAACTAGGAAAAGTTTATTTTGGAGAAGTGAAGATGTAGGGGGAACATGATAGCTGTTTTTAAATATTTGAAGTGCTGTCATGTGGCTTCAGAAGATAGAACTAGAAACAGTGGGTGGGAGTTCGGAGTAACCGACTTAGGCTAGATGGAAGATAAAGTGTGCGGTGGGCTGCCTCAGGAGTCGGTGGGTTCCCTCTCATTGGAAAGCTTCAGACAAACGCTTAATGGCACCTTGTTGGGATGTTTGTAGAGACTTGAGGGACTGGTTGGACTAGACTCCTCTCTTTCCTTCTGCCTCTTAAGTTCTGTGATTCTGTCCTTTGGGGGGAAAGGAGGGAGTAGTTGACTTTTGGAAAGCATCCTGCAGAGGAGACAGGAGGGATAGTGGGAGAAGCAGGGAAATAGTCCAAATGTGTCATGAATTAAACAAGATTGGAAAATATTGTCCCATCCAAAGACCATGAGACTGGCTGTAGCAGAATGGAAAGTCATAGTGCCCTGATGTGTGTGTCTTTCGGTCTGACTCCACAGAGGAATGCGTATTCTATTTATTTGCTGGTGCTGGTCTCTGCTGCCTCACAAGTTCCAGAAGGATTCCTAGCCAAGGTAGCTAGGAACTCTGCATCCTTCTGTCATGAGGTCAGAACTCGTCACAAAGCTCAGAGGGAGTGATCAAAGGCTGTTTAGCCCTACTAGGATCTATTTTCTTTTTCTTTTTTTTTTTTTTAAGGTTTGCAAAGCATTTTGAAAATGGGAATGATTTTATTTATTAAATTCTTATACTAATTCTGTCTTATATTTATTAAAATCACTTTACTGAGGAATTAAGTATTTTTCTTATTAAAAAACCAATGTATTTTCTTTTCTTTTTTTAAAATGTCTTTTTTTAGGACCCATTTAGTTAAAGCTACAAGCAATTAATTAGTAGTTTATTTTTAAAAACACACATTCTTACCACCTTCACCACTTTGACCCTACTAATGGAAAATGGTAGAGAGATAGACTAGGAAAGTCATAAGGGAATAATATAATTATATATATAACTTGGGAATGCTTCTCAAAACAGCTAAAAGCAACAGAAGTAGCCTGTTAGAATAGAATTCCTTGTCATGTCAGAGTTAAGTGGCTGCTGCAAGAAATTTTGGGTAAAATTATGCCCAGTAGCCTTCTCTGGGGAATGTCATGTATAACTTGAAATCTAGACTGCAGCACAGACCTGGGTGACACATTTAAACAGCCGCCCCCAGCAAGGACATACCAGCTGCAGGATTGTTCCTTCAGGAAATACCAATGGGATTTAGATGAAATCCCAGCATATCTG